>NC_060977.1:1257500-1345000 GCF_910589235.1 Vespa crabro | reverse complement strand
ATGTTACATAGAAAAGACAGGAAACATGTATTTCAAAAATAAATACTATTGTTTACATGTGAGAATAACAGAAAGAAAAAATATGTATATATATATATATATATATGTGTGTGTGTGTGTGTGTGTGTGTATAGAAAGAGAAATGCATTTAAAAAATAATGACGAACGAATACATGAATGGGTGGAGAAAAAATATATACTTAGAAAATAGTATATATATATATATATATATATATATAACCATGTATGTAGAAGTGATTCGTTCGACGTGTAGGAAATTGAACGATTTTCGAAATTGAATCAAACCAAAGCGGGAATTACATAATCGCACGCGTACCCCGAGGGAATCCTCGGCCGGGACATTCCTGCGGGCGAATACACGAAAATCTCCGCAGGGAATACACCAACCACCCTCTACCACACCCCCAGACTCAACCTCACTCCCTATACTCTACGTTCGTGCTTTCACCTTCTCTCTTGCTTAACCTCTACCCTTCTACTCTCTCTCTTTCTCTCTCTCTCTCTCTTTCGTTCTCTCTACCATGCATTCTATCCATCTACGCGACTATCTCTGGACGTTCGTACGTTTCTCCATGGGGAAACACGTTGGTTGGTTACGGTTTGCATTCAGAGCATGTCCATCGACCGAACGCGACATGCATTTGCAACAAAATAAGCGAGAGCCTATGACGCCTTCTTCCGTGAGTATCCTACGTCGTCGTATCTCCTCGTAATCACGTAGTAGATGTGTGTGTGTGCGTATGTGTGTGTGTGTGGACAGAAAAAAAAATCATTAAAAAGAAAAAAAAAAGAAAAGAAAAAAGAAAGAGATCACAAGAGTAATATACAAAAAAATTCCATTGAAAGTCACGTGAAAGTTTTTCTACATGTTAAGATATTCTAATACGACACTAGTTTCAATTTTATAATATGCGTGCGAGGAATTAGTAAAAAGTCACGTGATAATTTGTTAAATAAAATTTACAATGGAATAGAAACATTTCGATATAAGTTTTAATATAATAAAGAAAATGCGCATGAAAAATTTTGTGAGATTAAATCATAAAAAATAAAAAAAAAAAAAAAAAAAAAAAAAAAAAAAACAAAAAGAAAATTAAAAAAAAAAAGAAAGAAAAAAAGAAAGTACAGAAAAAGAGAACGCTTGTCAGATTGAAAATTTTCATTGGAGTTAAGTTTTTTCAATTACGTATAATCAACCATCATAATATATAATTGGCAATTATTGTATCATATATATCGATATTGGTATCGATTATTTGTACGAGTGTGCGCGTCAATATTATTACAGATTAATCGTCGGAACGCGTGTAACCATCGAGACTTTAATGTTACTGCGTGATCAATTTATCAAACGAAAATAATACCGGTACTCGTCGTGAGTGGGAAAGATAGAATGAGAGAAAGAGAGAGTGAGAGAGAGAGAGACTCTGTCGATCGAATATAAAATATAAAATTCTCAACGATATACATTCTACGAAGTACACACACTCACACTCACATTACATCAATCTGACGCATCACACTCCGCGTACTTTACCAAAATAAAATAGAGACTCGTTTGCTCGCGCTATTGTATTCAATGTTTTAATATGTATATATATGAAATTTATAATGATTAATAATAGAAGATTAATTGCCAAAAATAATTTACATGATAAAAAAAAAATATATATATATATATATATATATATTTATATTTATATATGAAAAAGGAAAATTAATTACCGAGATCGTTATCAATATTGAATAAGCAATAAAAAAATAAAAAAGACAGATAATCGAGAGCGAACAAATTGCTTAATTATTTTACGTAATAATGAAACGAATGAAACATACATGAAGCATAATATATATATATATATTATGAAAACAAAAAAAAGAAAAAGAAATTAATTCGTCGTCATAACTCATTAGACGAATATCGAGCAGTGATAACGAAAATAATCGAGAACGAATAAACGATCGATTATCCGTCGCTCGAGGGGTGTTAGCAGGAAATTACGTCGATGCAATCGAAACACATACATAGATACACACATACACGCACACGCACACGCAGACACACGCATGCACACACAGTCACACGACGATCTGGCATATGAGTTGTGCATGAGTTTGCACGTGGCAAACGATGCGAGCACACGATGCGAATGCGCCCCATACACCTTGGTATACGTTTACGAAGGTCTAGAAATCATTCTCTCTCTCTCTCTCTCTCTCTCCTCCACCTCCTCCTCCTCCACCTACACCTCCACAATCTACACATCCTTCTCCACCTTCTCCCCTAGTTTCTGTTCCCTGAATGTATTCACCTTCGTGAAAGGTGAGTACCAGCGAACTACGTGATAGTATGAGTAAGAGAGTAAGAGAAAGAGAGAGAGAGAGAGAGAGAGAGAGAGAGAGAGAGATCCCGAATGGATGCTCGTTCCACGATGGCATGTGTCCCGCGTGATGGACGCGCAGTACGCGACCGAAACCACGGCTAATTGGGCACGATAATTAACAAGACCGACAGCCAAATTGCACTTCACCGTACCACGAGTTCGATGCTACTCCATGTGTTCTAATAAATTTTACGGATTTATTTATTTCCTCTTTTTCCTTTTTTCTTTTTTCCTTTTACTTTCGTGCTTTTTTTCCTCCCTCCCCCATCATATTCATAGGAGCAATAATAGACGAAGAAGATATCTTTAATCGTAGATCATCGATTTAATCAATTATAATAATATTCAATATGATATGAATAATATCATTTGATCGACTTATTATCCTTATAATGTTTGATAAATTCGATCGCGTTCCGTAGTTCTTCGATAAATGATCATTAACATAACTTATTCCATACATAAATTGTTAGTTCTGTGGTATTCAAAAAAAAAAAAAAAAAAAAAAAAAAAAAAAAAAAAAAAAAAAAAGAAAGAAAGAAAAAAGAAAAGAGATACAAAGAAGATTTATACTTAGAGATCTTCGATTATGATCGCCAATTTGATTTATTATCAATAATCTTATTAATTTTTATACACTTTTTCTCTTATTCTACGATCGTTCGAGCAAAAAAAGAATTAATCAGCTAAGTGCGATCGCTAATAAATTCTTCGTAAATACTCGGGTGTCGGAAATCATATTAAAAAAAGATAAAAAAAAAATAATAAAAATAAAAATAAAAATAAAAAAAAAAAGTAAAGACAAAAAAAACCTACAAACAAACAAGCAGACGAACAAAAAAAAGAAAAAGAAAAAAAGAGACAGAGAGAAAAAGATAGATAGAGAGAGAGAGAGAAAAAGATAGACAGAGAGAGAGAGAGAGAGAGAGAGAGAGAGAGAGAGAGAGAGAGAGAGAGAGAAATCATGTCGTAATCTCATCGCGAAAGAGAATAAATTTTAGCTGGACGGATACGTCGGGTCGCATAAAAATCCGTCTCTACCACAAATTTTTTTCCTCCAAACACGAACCGAGTCCGAGAGCAATTTTTTGTTTTCCGCCGAGTCAGGAAAACTCGTTGCATCAGAGGAGCGACGTTGTAGCCGTCGCCGCGTCCTCCCCTCTCTGCCCCCCAATGGTGATTTTTTATTTTCTCATAACGGGAGATCAATTTCGCATCTACCATTGAACTTTTTGTTTCTTTTTTCTTTTTCTTTTTCTTTTTTTCTTTTTTTTTTTTTTTTTTTTTTTTTTGAACATCGTCATCATTGCATCGATATGCCATAAAAACGACTTTCTGGTTTACAATGTGCATGAGGAAACTCCGGTGAATATTAGAAAAAATCATGGGGATATCTACCCTCTATCTTTTTCTGTTTTTTTTTTTTTTTTTTCCTTTTTTTTTTCCTTTTTTACTATCTCTCGCCCTTTCTCTCTCGTTCTTTATAGAAATCGTAAATGAGAAAAGAAAGAGAGGAAAAATAAAGATCAAAAGTTTGTTCTTTTTGTCGGTCCTACGAATATAACGCGGGCCACCCTCGCACGTTTCTTTAGCCATTGTTTTGCTTTGGCAATGGCCGAAAAGCCGCTTCCGGCGTGCGTACAATGCACTCGCATACATACGAGAGAGAGAGAGAGAGAGAGAGAGAGAAAGAGAAAAGAGAAAGAAGAGAGTAGCACGTGCGAGAGTGGAACTGTTTACGCAACATATATACACACACACATAAATACATACATACATACATACATACATACATTCATTCATTCATCCAACCAGCCATCCATCCATCCATCCATCCATATCCATACGTGCACACGCAAATATATATATAGAGCCACGCGTGAAAACGTTTTAACGCTTCGTTGTTCACAATGCTATATCTATTGTCTACCATTATTGCTACTAAATTATCGCTCGTTATAATCGTCCATTATATCGTATTCAATTTGAGATTGAAATGGAAAAAGAAAGAAATAAAGAAAGAAAGAAAGAAAGAAGGAAAGAGAAAATTCATTACGATTTTCGAATCACCATATTGAACGTTTATCACATTGTTGAGAGATTTCAAGGTTGCTTTTGTTAAAGTAGAATCGATTCCTGGCAATTTTCATTTTAACAGCCGTAGTTAAAAAGCTCTTTTACGAGTTTCTCGAAAGAAGAGGATCATCTAGGTACAGCTTGTGAGAGAGTATAAAAGAGGAAGAGCGAGAAAGAGAGAGAGGAAAAGAGGGAGAGGGAGAGGGAGGGAGAGAGAGAAAGCAGATTTAGGGATCTCTCGTTGATTTCAACGTAGGCATCGTTGATTCAGCACGAACGACCTTCAAAGGACGACACGAACGAAACCACTCCACTTCTTCGTCGTTGCGAGAATAGAAATTTTACTGTTGAACATTAAATCCCTGTAGCTAAATGGTTCGCCGCTTTTCCTTTCAAATACATCTTAGTTGCCTCACCGCAAGAATATTATAACGATCGTAATCGCGTTCCTTGAGGGAAACGTCTCAAACCGATATATTTTTCTGACACGAATAATTATTTCTTGGTAAAGTGTTACCTTTCATTCTAAATACCCAACGAGCATTCCGAGAAGTTTTAATGTGATTTATAACGTTTATCCTTTCCAATTCCATTGGATTATATTGCGTCTGAGAAAAAGTTTTTGAGAAGAAATAATTCGAAATGAATAATAAAAAAAGATTGCTTATTTTTTCTCCTTCGTCATTATCCTACGTTCGACAAAATTCCAAAAAAAAACTTAATTGAGATCAATCGAAATAATTGAAATCTATCATTTTATCATTTTTCACTATTTATAAAAACCTAAAGCATAAGCAGAGAATTGCAGATTTAATTGAAACCTCCATATATTAGGTTGGAAACTATGAAACGGGCGTTGAATGATAATAAATAACTAAATTAAAACGGCCGTTTCATAGTTTCCAACCTAATATATATATATATATATATATATATATATATATATATATATAATTTAAGATATGTCACATATTACATTACATAATCGAATATTATTTAAGAATTTAAATAAAGTAAAAATAATTATTATCATAATTAATAAATAATTTAAGATATGTCATATATTATAACTTATAAATAAATTTTTATAATTATTCTTACAATAATTAAGAATGTGATTTGATAGTTATCTTATAAATTATAACTGATAAATAAGTAATATTTATTTAAAAATAAAAATTTTTAATATATTTAATTATTTTATAATCTTATGTTTAATTAATATTAAGAGTAATTTAAATGTAAGAAAAGTTATTTAAATAGAAAATATTTCTTAAATTTTTTAGATAAGAATTTAATAATAACACAAAATATGATTTATAAATAGTTAATTAATGTATATATTTAATTATATATATATATACATATATACACCGAGGTCATTTCTTTTTTTTTCTTCTTAAATGTTAAGAAACTATTAAACGTAGGAACGTTTGCGTTCGAATACGTTTTCATAATCGAAACGATCATAGATACAGTGAACGAGAAGAATGGTTCTAGACAGAGAGAGAAAGAGAAAGATTGGAGGGGGAAGGGGGGGAGGAGACGAATTGGAGAGGCGTTGTAGTAGGACTACGAGCAAATTCCGAGCGATTTCGGTGGCGAGTTTCGTATTGGATGATACAAGTAGATCGGAGAGAGAGAGAGAGAGATCCTTATCGGGATGATCGGTCGCACGGTTTTCGAGAGGCAGATTGAATTTCGATTCGGTACGCGCTGGGTTATTCCTATCCGCATATAGCTTCCCAATTATTCGAGCAAACATGCGGGTATGCATACCTTGTAGCTGATACCCCAGGTGAGTAATCAAGGTGAGAGCTACGCGATGTACACACAGTGAAGACCTTATATGCAGACACACACACACACACACACATACGTACATACATGTGTATGCATATGTATATATATGCACATGCATATATATTTATATGCGAGAACGAGAACGAGAAACTGATAACTTTGATCGACTCGACCCTTCAAACGAATATCGAAATTATCCCGTTTTCGCCCACCAACTATGATATCGAACGGAGAGGGGGGATAGATAGGTGGGGAGAGGGGGAGAGAGAGAGAGAGAGAGAGAGAGAGAGAGAGATTATTATTAAAAATGAATTTTGAATCCAAGAAATACGGAGTACCATATTTTTCCTACATTTAAATAATTCCTTTTTCTTTTTTGATTATCAGATTTTCAATATTCCTACTACTATTCGAAATTATTATTAAAACTTTTTTTCATCGAAGAAATACATAATATTTTTAATTCATAGATTAGTATTCTGAAAATTCGTAGAAAACTTCGATATCCTAACTATCATATTTTCTGTCGATAAATAATATCGTATTTAAAAAAAAAAAATAATAATAATAAAAAGAAAAGATTACAAATAATATCGTACAAACGTTCGCAAAAATTAAAAAAAGAAAAAGAAGAAAAAAGAAAAAAAGAAAAAAAGAAAAAAAATCTCTTCGCGAAAGTAAATTCGACGATTTTAAAAGAACTTTTTTATTCGTCATATAAAAATAAGAGTCTTGGAAAAGTAAACGGTAAAACTCGAAGCAAACCACACTGAGAAAGCAACCTGTGCAGAAAACTATGACGCGTGAAGTTCAGAGAGAAGCGAATTTTATTTGAGATTTGTCGAAAGCCGAAAATGAAGCAACCAACGAATGAACGAACCAACGAACGTACGAAAGAGGAAGAGAGGATGAAAAGAAAAAAAAAGAAAAAAAAAAGAGGGAGAGAGAAAAAAAATGGACGGATCGAGAGGGCGAGAGGATTCGAAGGAGAGCAAACGAGCATCCAATTGGAAGAGGTAGAGAGTAAGGTAGGGGTTTGGAGGAAACGGAAAGATGGGAGTAAATAAACCCCTTGACACCCTCCCTTACCCCTTCTCACTCACTCTCTCTCTCTCTCTCTCTCTGTCTCTCTCTTGGTCGAGGGTTGGGATCCGTAGCGCACGGTCACGGTGAAAATTGCGTTTCATTTCGATACACGCGAGAAGTCGGCACATTATTGAGTAGCGAGGATTTAATAAAAAATTCGAGTCAGGCCAAAAAGAGAGAGATAGAGAGAAAGAGGAATAGAGATAGGACTCGAAGAGGACATAGAGAAAGAGAAGAGGTCCTGGAGAGGCGTAAAGGTGGACGGGTAAAGGGGTGTAGCCAGTCAATTTGAGAAGAGACGCGAGAGGACATCTTCCTTCGCGACTGGAATATCGAATAAACTCTCTCTCTCTCTCTCTCTCTCTCTCTCTTTCTCTCTATCTCTATCTCTATCTCTCTCTCTCTCTTACTCTCACTCTTGGCCCTCTTTTCGTACAACCGTAAAAGTAGACCTTTTGCACGTCTCCGCAACCGAAAATACGGACGACCGGAAGGAATGCGACAAAGAGGGGAAAGAGAGAGAGAGAGAGAGAGAGAAAGAAAGAGAGAGGACAACTGTCGTTTGCAATTTTCAGATCGACCAGGATTCTCGAGAATAACCCTCGTAAAAGATAATCCGATGCCTACCTACGGTCCTCTACCTTCTCTTTTACTTTTATTATCTGCAAACGCTTCGTACGATTATTATTATTATTATTATTATTATCAGTTTTCTTTTTTACTATAATCTATAGTTACGATCTTGAAACGTAAAGGAACATTTTATTTTTGGAAGGTATATATCTGTGATCAGAAAAGAAAATAAAAAGGAAGAAATATTTAGCCCACGATCTCGATTGGATTTAATCGAATTTTTCTCATTTTATATATTAGTGATAATTTCGATTATCGACACTCAAAGGATTTAAGAAAAAAAAAAAAAGAAAAAAGAAAAAAGAAAAAAGAAAAGAAAAGAAAGCGAATTAAAACTTCGACCAATTTTTACAGAATCGATTGATTTATAAAAAAAAAAAAAAAAAAAAAAAAAAAATGCATTCTATGAAAATTTAAAGATCCCTAGGAAATAGTAATATGAATTGAATGGATTACTTGAATTCGTCGACTTTTTCATACGAATAATAATTTGAATAATTATGCAAATACACGCCAACGCTACAAACATTAATCAATCTTGTAAGAAAAAAAAGAAAAAAAAAAAAAAGGAAGAGAGAGAAAAAAAAGGAAAAGAATTAAAAGATATCTGAATCTTATGATGGATAATATTCGAACGATCGAATTTTTCATGAAAATTTTATTCATCTAAAATTGTTCGGAGGAACAACTAATAAGAAAATGTCGATGGAGGAAGTCGTCAGACTCAAAGCGAAATTAACGTGGCAGCTGGACGAATACCGAAAGCGTTCGACAGCTGCCAAATCAGTGCGAGCACAAGCTCTTTCTCTTTCTCTCTTTCTCTCTTTCTCTCTTCCTTTCTCTCTCTCCATCCTTCTCTAACTCTCTCGCGTGGATGCCCGACGGTGGACCTTTTTGTTCGGCCCGTCAAAAGTCTGGAAACCATCTGTTTGACGAAGGTGCACGACATGTGCTACTTGGTTCTAGGGAAAGTACACACATGTAACTCGTAACAATCCTTGAAAACGTAACGCGTCCAATAACATCGACTATGAATCGAGTAGGTTAGTGAACATGCTTTCAAATAAAATCGACCTTGGAAATTTTATTATTTGTCGCTTCATATTTTTCTCCTCTTCTTTCTTTTTTTCTTTTTTTTTTTTTTTTCTTTTTTTATTATTAACCCTTTTGAATCATCTCAATGTCGATAGATATAAGGAATATCAGATTTTCATTACGAGAAAAGAGAAGAGCAAAGAGAGAAAATAAGAGAAATAAGAAACATAAAAAAAAAAAAAAAAGAAAGACAGAAAAAAGAGAAAAGGAAAAAACAAAAAAGAAAGTACAAGAGAAGTGTAACAAATCCCAGAGAGGAGAGAAAAGAATGGACGATAAAATCTCTGGAGAGATTTCCAGAGATGTAGAAGGATGAGTAGAAGGAGAAAGAGGAGGAGAAAGGAGGAGGAGGAGGAGGAGGAGAGATTGTAGTCTGAGTTAGATCTTCGCGTTGCGGAAAACGTCGCTCGTGCTTGTTAGAGCGTACGGAGTGTCTAGAAAAGTAGAAGAGAAGAAGAAGAAGAAGCAGAAGAAGAGAAACGATAGATGTAAAAGTCGTTCTCGGTCTCGGTTCGAGACCACCGTCGACAACATGGAAGAAAAAAGAAAAAAAGAAAAGGAAAAAGAGAAAGAAAAGGAAAAAGAAAAAGAAAAAGAAAGAAAGTAGAAGCATGCGTTGGCGGAGAAGATCTCTTTAAATGTAGAAGGGAATCTTTCGTCTGTCGCTTCACTTTGCACTGTAATCGTTTTAATGCGTGGCTGCTTATTATTTTAATGCGCGACCTTCGTTTCCGCAGAGACTAAAACTTCTAACGAGTAGTCAGTCTCTTTCTTTCTTTTTCTTTCTCTTTCTCTCTCTCTCTCTCTCTCTCTTTCTCTCTCTCTCAATTTCATTCTGATTTTATTTAAATCTCCTTCCCATCCTTGTTCCTTTTTTAAAGCGTTCACTCATCCCATTGAAAATAACGGAGGACGGCCGTCGTACGAATGGTCACGATATTAATTTGTACCTACGTTTCAACTACTCGCCATGAATATCGATGAGCATTTCGCTTAAAACGAATTGAATCGAACGTACCACGTTTTTTCCACACGGACTTCGTTTCTTTTTAACCAACCTCTTGACTGATTCAGAGTTCATGGAAATTAATAATTTTCATTCCAAAGACGCATTAATATGTCAAGGTTGTAAACGTCATCCTCCCTTTTGTTTTCGAATTAATTATTTTAAATATTAATTTTAAATAATAATTTAATGCTCTTCTATAACAAGAAGTGTAATTAATTATAACGCATATCCAATTGAAATTTAATTATTTTCATATTATGATTTTGATCAAATTGATTATTCTAAATCCTCTTGTTAAAATAAATCTTCATATTTACATAAAAATATAATTACGATTTCATTAAAAAAAAAAAAAAAAAAAAAAAATCGAATTATTATATTGAAATGTTTTAAAATAATTCATTGATTGAATATGTTTTAAAATTAAAATTAAAATAAAATATTTTAACATCTACACCGATCTTACAGATGATTAAATTCCAATTATTTATCGATTAGTCACACTTGAAGTATGTCGAGGTCGTCAAATGAAATCCTTCGATTAAATTAATATTCAAATTAAAATAAAAATTAATAATCTGTAATAGTTTCTTCTTTTTCGTGTTAATTAAAAATATCACTTTGAAAAATGCCTTTGCACTTTATGACAAACGGAAATCGAACAGGTTTTTTGCGTCTTCCGTTCATATTAATGATTCTCAATTAGAATAAAGAAAAAGAAAAAGAAAAAGAAAAAACAAAAGAAGGAAACAAAAGAAATGACAGATAAGAAAAAAAGCAACGCAAAAGAAGAAATCGAATTGCCGAAGGAAACGAAATTAGCCGTTAGAAAAGATTAAATTCCATCATCTTGTCATCTAACAACTTTAATCGTTACCTAAGACTAACGGTGCTTCTCGAGAAATCCAGTCTTTTTTTGCACCGTGACTAGAAGAACCAATCGACGAGTAGTAGCCGATCTAACGATCTTTCTTCTTCTTGGTGACACTGGATATCTCCTCATTCATTCGGTTCTTGTCACGTTAATGCCAAAGAAAAAAAAAAAAAAAAAAAAACCATCGAGGTTGATGAACTCAAGTAGATTTGCACGATACCTTTTTTTTTCCAATCATCATTTTAAAGGTTTCATTAGAGGAAGAAAAATTTTCCTTTAATTTTTCTCCTCTCCTTAAATTATAAAAATAAATCATATATCAAAAATCGTGAGTAAGATAAGAAGAAATAAAATAATAATAAAAAAAAAAAAAGAAAAAAAAAAGAAAAAAAAAGAAACAAAGAAGAGGAAAAAAAAACAAAGAAAGACAAAATTCTAATGCCCATAGATCGATAAACGTACAAACGAGACGAAAAGATGGAAAGAGGAAGCAAAGTAAAAAAGAACAAAAAAAAAAAAAGTGTCGCTTAGACTTTCGTCTATACACGATAATATCATTCCGTATCATGATATCGCATAGTTTGTGCTTCTGACAGTAGGAAACGAATGTGAAATTCTTCTCTCTTTCCGCACAGGAAGTCCGCTCGAAGAGAAGGAAAACAATTGGTGAAAGACGAGCGGCTTCGAAACGAGCTCGAGCGGCGTTCTCCTCGTTTCCTGCCCCTCTTAGTGTATATATATATATATATACATATATATATATATATATATATATATATATATATATATATATATACACATTATATTCAAGCGTGCATATTTTCACGTATACAAGTAAAGAACGCTTACTTATGCTTCATGCTCTACTTATCGAGAACCGGAGTTCTTTACCTTCTTGCCTCTGAGCCTTTGTTACACGGCCCAGTTTACAACGGACATGAGCCAGTTATGTTTGCAATTCGATAGTATAATTTCTTCTCCTCGAATACGTTCTTTCTTTTTCTTCTTTTTTTTTTCTTTTTTTTTCACTTTTTACACTCGAATCGTCACATTGAAATTATCTCTCCCCGCCCCTCTGTAAAAAAAGAAAGAAGGAAAAAAAAAAGAAAAGAAGAAAGATAAAATAGGAACAAAAAAATCCTTTCCATATTTAAATCTTTCATTCTGATCATATTAAACCATTAGTATTAAATATAAATATGTTAAAAAAAAAAAAAAAAAAAAAAGATTAGCTCTTCCCATTATGAGAAAGGAAAAAGCAAAAAAAAAAGAAACAGTTCAACGAGAACAAAATGCATTAGATCGAATTATTTTACTACGAAAAATAATTTTTCGTCCGTATCTACGTGCTCTACTTGACATGAATATAATATATATATATATATATATATATATATATATATATATATATATATATATGTACACATATATGCATATTCACATATTTGCAGTAAAATATGATATGATATAATATGTATGTAAAAACGCGAAGGAAAAGAGTTATTGGCTCTTTCTCTCTCTCTCTCTCTCTCGTTTTCTCTCTCGTTTTCTCTCTCTCGTTTTCTCTCTCTCGTCGTTTCTACAGCGATGTTACGCATCGCTCCCTATGCACTCCCGCGATGCAATGTCAGACCGCAATTATGCTCTCTCTCTCTCTCTCTCTTTCTCTCTCTCTCTCTTTCTCTCTCTCTTCCTATTATCTCTCGACTTTGTTAGCGAACGAGTTACATACCATACAATGGGGACAAATCGCTCGTATTTACCGTGTTCAAAACTTCCTAATTCGCTTTCATTGCGAGCACGCTTCTTCGTCACATTCTACGTATAAACCCATCTACATATACATGTACACACATATATATGTATATATATATACATATATATATATATATAATACGTTCAAATAAATATTTATTATTTTAAACTTATCGAAGACCATCGATTATCAGGAAATAGTGAAACCCAATTTCGATCGATCTATACACTTATGTTTCAAGTGGCTCTTCTCTTCAATCCACCTCCTCTACCACCTCCTCCTTGCACTTCCACCTCTCTATGATTAAGGTACTCGAGTAAAGCGAGTGTTGGTATTCACCAGTCGATCCTCTCGCTACTGAAGGGTACTTCGAAAATACTGACGTAGGAATTCGCTCGAGTATCGAGAAAGATCGATCGAGAGTACGTGGGACATTATCGATAAGCAGTACTTGGATTAACAACTTTTTTTTTTGCTTTGCTTTCTTATCCTGATCTCTCTCACTCACTCTCTCTCTCTCTCTCTCTCTCTCTCTCTCTTTTATTTTACTACTACTACTACCATTAATACTATCACGATATATTTTGCTACGCTAACGAACATTACCACAAATTCTAGTAATAACAAATTTTTAAATCCGTAATATGCACGAGATATGCAAATTCAACGATAAATTCGATTCAATTCGTATCGAGAAGCTTGAGAGATTTGTTATCCGTTATTAATCAATCGACGTTTAAATTAATGTTAATCTCGTTTCCATTTACGAATCAACAATATTAATCGTTCGCATACGTTATAGCTTATATTAAATGATCATTAAACAAGGATAGAAAATAAAGGAAAGATTATACAATATATACATAGAATAAGGGATGGGAAAATTTCGATGAAATAATTACATTTAAACTTTGACTTCAAGAATCCAAGAATCACTTAGTTTTCTCTCATAATGTAATCCTTAAATACAAGAAACGATGATCTATCATGAACAGTAAAGGTGAATATATTGAAAACATAAGACGATGAAAATCATTAAAATTGTATGGTAGTGATAAAATCAAAATTTATTTTCCGTTCCTCTCTAGTTCTTCCTTTGAAAAACAGTATGGGAGTAGTACTCTCTCATGAAAAAAAAAAAAAAGAAAAAAAAAGAAAAAAAAAGATCTCGTAGCGTAAAAAAGTTGCAAACTATTTCGCCATGAAAACGAACGAAATGAAAGGGGAACCTCGTTTATTAACGCACGGCACTGGTCATGGTACGACCATATGGCGTTTTAGGTATCTACGAGAGGTATCTACGGGTTCTCTCTCTGTCTCTTTCTCTCTCTCTCTCTCTCTCTCTCTTTCTTTTTCTCCGTCTCTTTTTCTCTTTCGCTTAGCAACACCTGGCTATGGGCAAGCTTCAGCAATCTCACGACTGGAGGAGTCTTCTCTTTTCTTCTCTTCTCTTCTCTTCTTCTCTCCTCTCCTCACCTCACCTCTCCACTCCTTTCCTCTCCTCTCCTCTACTCTCTTCGCCATTCCACTCTTACTCTACTGTACTCTATTACTCTTCTCTTTCTATTTCTTTTCTCTTTGTTACTTGAACGAATGGAAAATTCCAAGCACGTAGCTATACACATTTGTATCTACATACTTGTATGTACTTACATACATAGGTTAGTACATCGTAGAAGTGTAGATATATATATATATATATATATATATATATATATATATATATATTTACTACGAACTTTGCAAATGTAAAATGACGGAAAATGGAAATAATGAGGTGAACACCGGTCGGGAAATTGTAACGTCCATAAATCCCGGCGCCTAAACGTAACACGATATGCTTTATGGCTTTCCATTTCCTTCAACTAAGGATAGATCTTTGTCTATAAACGATTTTTGCCAGGCCGGAAATACGAGTACTTCTCTACCATCCCCCCTCTCCTACCCTCCTGATTTTCAACAACCTTTCAACTTTAATACTCTTATCTGTCGTCGGATCGCTCTTAAATTACTTATTCTCTCTAAACGATTACTACTTATTTTTGGATCATTATCGATCTTTAAGATCATTTAACCTCGGAGAAATCCTACTCGGGTGTCCTTATAATTTTGTCAATTTTTTGTATTTTTTCTTTTATTTTTTTTTGTATTTTTGTATTTTTTTTTATTTTTATACTTCATATCACGATATTTTTAAAAGATAATATTTATTTCAACGATAATCGTTCTACGTCCCATTAATTTTAATCAATTTCAATATTGTTCGTTATTTATAAATCACCGATTTACATACTTATACTCTTTTATATTTTGTAAAATACTTCATTTCGATACTCCGAAAGATCTATATTTATTTAACAATTAATCCGTAAATTCCAATTAAATGCAATATCGTATATTGTTTATGAATCACCAATCTCCATTATTTAATGTTTAAATTTTTTAATGTTTCATTTCAATATTATTCCAAAGGACGATGTTTTATTTAATCGATCGATTCGATTAATAAAATTGAGTATCGTCAATTTATATCTACGTAACCATCGACTAAAATTCACATTTCAAATCTCAAAAATAAAGTTACACGAAAGAAATCAACCTGTCCGATCGTAATATCTAGATCTTTGAATATCCCCGTGAAAATGCATTTCCTTATGTCGTCTTACGTTAGCGATCTCAGACGGACCATCGATAAACGAAAATCGACCCTATATATATATATGTATATATACATGCACACATATATATATACATCGTAGAAAAGGTATTTACTTCTAGTTCTATTTCAACTGTGTACTATATACATATATAACATATACACCTTTAGCTTCTTTTCTTGAATTTTCAACTGGTAATATATATATATATATATATATATATATATATATATATCGTAGCATTTCAAAATCCCGACGCCTTCAAGTGCTTTATCATACTTTTTATTTCTCTAAGTAACTTTACCTTTCTCTTCGAGAAGGTAGAAGAAAGAAGAAGACCAAAAACTAAAGAAGAAGAAGAAGAAGAAGAAGAAGAAGAAAAAGAAACGAAAAGAAAGATACATCGATTTACTCGCAAGAATCCTAGACAAAGAAGTAAGCAGTAGTAGTAGCAGGAGCAATACAGAGGGATCAAAGTTTCTTGGTGTTTGATGGACCACAAGCTTTTCGTGTCTGAGAAAAGAGGAAACACCCACCGTAAATAAAAAGCCAGTATAGGAAAAATGATAGAAGAGACGTAGGGTTTACGTATCGGCGACGGGGAAGGAGAAAATTGTTAGGAAAAAAAAAAAAAAAAAAAAAAAAAAAGAAAAACAAGAAAGATGAGAAAAAAATAATAAAAGGATCAAGAGAGAGAGAGAGAGAGAGAGAGAAAATGTTCGGACAGAGAGAACACAGTGCCAAGAAAATTCTCTTTTTTCTTTATAGAGGGGCGAAGGAAGAGGTAAAGAAAAGAGGAGGGGGTTGCAAAAAATCGCTCGGTGGTTCTCTCGACTATGACTTTTCTACGCGTCGAATAAAAGCAGCCCTTTTTACACCGTCGAGTCCTCGCGTCTTTCTTCCTCCCCTCTGACTCCTCTGAGCCACCCTTCTTTCACTCTCTCTTTTAGCGTGCGCGAAAAAGAGAGAGTGAGAGAGAGAGATGCCAGTCAAAGGAGAAAAGAGAGAAGTCGGATTTTTCCCCCCGAAGAAACTTTTCCTCTTTTTCTATTTCTTTCTTACCTATCTACTTCTACTCCGAACTCCAAACCCCACCCACAATCCAACCTTCTACAAGCTTTTATGGAAGAAATCTTATAATTTCACGGCGGTCGAACACGTCGAAATTTTAAAAAGCAGCCTTACTCTCTCTCCTCTCTTTCTTTCTTTCTTTCTTTCTTTCTTTCTTTCTTTCTTTCTTTCTTTTTCTCTTTGAAACTTTTGAGTTTTAATCGTTCGACCGTGAGAGAATCCTTTTTCGTTTTTATCAATTGAATCTACTTGATTGGAATACATAGTAATACGAATAAAGAATTCTTACAAAGAGAAAGAGAGAAAGAGAGAGATGATATTGAATGAAATATGACGATTTGTCCATCAGTCATTTTGATGGATCAAAGAAGATTCTACATAAATTTTTACAAAATCATAATATATAAATTTCTTTTCGAGAATTCTTTATATACTAGGTATTTTTTGTTTTCATTTTTTCCAGATTGTAAAAGTACAAAAATCTAGGAAATTTTGATCTATCCTCTATACTTTTCGATATTCCCATTGGAGATAATATCTAGAATAGAAAAAAGAAAAACAAACGAAAAAAAAAAAAAGAAAAAAATAACAGACAAAAATATCCAAGCTTTGCGTGCAAACGCATACGATAGATATATAATCATAGGCTTATGTTCGAGGGGAGAAGAAAGTATCAGAATGGTCTACGATCGAACAGAGGCAACTACACAAGGAGAAGCTTTCCTTCGCGGTGAATAAATTTACAAAGGTGGGATAGAGGATGAGGGTGAGGAGAGCTGGCTGACTGGTTGATGGTGGTGGTCCTTAGAAGCTCCTTCTTTCTCTTATTTTCTTTTTCGTTGTGGCCCTTGAGGGGTTGCTCAGGAGGAAAGGACGAGCAGCAAGTAGCAAGCAAGTAGCAGGCAAACAGGCAGACAGGCAACCAACCACTCTATACTCTGAGACACCCCTGCGCCGTTGCCTGTTGTGGATTGGTGGTACTCGAAGAGGATGCAACGCGGAATAAAAATATTTCACTCAAAATTCGAATTTCATTGTCGCAGTCCACTCGAAGAGCAATCCCCTTTTTCCTTCTTTTTCTTCCACTACTTCTTCTTCTTCTTCTATTTCTTATAAAGTGCGTCGGTTGACTAATTGAAGGGGTTTCCTCGCAACAACAAAAAAAAAAAAAAAAGAAAAAAAAAGAACAACCACGCTCACGTCTCTCACCCTTTATCCTTTATTTTCCTCTGTGATTCATTAGTCCGCGTCGATCCCTCCTAAAAAACGTATGCGTGTCCTCTCATCTTCAGTACTTTCACACGCTCGCATATACGAAACGATATCCTTCAGTAATAGTAGTAGTAATAGTAGTAGTAGTAGTAGTACGATTAATAGTAGTAGTATGTAGTTGGTTGTCAGGGCACATCGAGCATGATTTATTACGTTCTACTCCCTTTCCGAAAATTGTTACGGGCCGTTTCCTGCAAAATCATCATCCCTCTCTTCTCTTTCACGGCTTACAATAAATATGGACGGCATACATATACAAGGAAACAAAAGATTTCACGATATAAAATAACTTTCCGATATCACCCCTTGTCAACCCTTGGCTTTTGTCTTTGAGAATAGCATCGAGGATTCTTCTTTTACTCGACGAGCCGAGACGGATTTATCGAGCGTCGAGATGAAACTTAATCGCTTATATGAGAAAGAAAGAAAGAAAGAAAGAAAGAGAACGTATGCGTATGTGTGAGAAAGAGAGAGATGGGGAAGTTTCAAGGGAGGATCCGCCTTAATTTCACAGGATGAAAACTTTTACGGAGAGAACATTTCGGCTGTTACCAAAAAGAGGGCGGTATGGAATCGTGAAGAGGGGGAGGGGGGACGAGGGGGTGAATTTAGTAAGCTTCTCTTCTATCCTTTGGCTCTACCACGTTTTTGGTATAGAAAGCAGACAAGAGTGCATTGCAGGCACCACCACCACCACCACCACCACCACCATTGCCGTTCCGCCCTCTGCCTCCGCCGTCGTGCGTCACGATGATAAATCGAGCTCGAAAACTGCGCCGTGCAATAGGGAAAGGGGAAGAAACTCAGAGAAATGTTAGAGCAGTAGTAGCAACCCCAACGAGACGCGATCTTTTCCTATTAGCTCGGCACGAACCTTGAAAACGTTTGCCAGAAGGAAAAAACGATAGGAAGGGGGAGGGGCCGAAAAAAAAGAAAGAGAGAAAGACAAAAAGGGAAAAAGATAAAAAATAAAAAGAAAAGAAAAACAGCAATTTCATAGAGGCGTTTTTCACTATGTTTAGCGTAGTGAAAAATATCGTCAAATTGATCGTGAACCCTAAGTAATACAAATACATACATACATACATACATACATACATACATACATATACATACATACATACGTATACGTATACGTATATACGTATGTATGTATGTATGTATCTCGCAGAGATCTAGATTTCCTTTTTATTCTCCTATGAAATTAGAATGAGATAGATCTGACGACCACGTGTATGATCGATAGAGTGCTAATGGAAAGCAAACGTCCGTGTTATTAAACGGAGACGTACATATATAAAGAGAGGCAGAAAGAAAGAAAAGAAGAAAGGAAAAAAAAAATTCCTCGGTATCGGTTGTATTGGGTCAATCGTGTCCGTAGAATGATAGCTCTATGATACGGAGGAAAATGAACGCGCGTCAACGATGATGATATCTCTATCTCTATCTCTTTCTCTTTCTCTCTTTCTCTCCCTTTCTCTCTCTCTCTCTCTCTCTCTCTCTCTCTCTCTCTATCCATACATTCTATTTCTGTATAAACCCGCAGGTAAATGCGATCTGACAAAAAGAAAAGGAAAATAAAGTAAAACAAAAAAAAAATGGAATGGAATAATTTTTGAAACGAAAAAAAGAAAGTAGGGAGGAAGGGAGATAGCAGAGTGGGAGATAGGGAGGAAAGAAAGAGGATAAAAAAAAATTAAAGAGAGAGAGAGAGAGAGAGAGAGAGGGGAAAGGAAAAAAAGAAGTTCTCGACGTTTGATCGAACGAGACCCTTCAATTTTAGTGACGTCGTCCAACCGCGATCATCGAACTCGTGGACGAATTCGTGAAAAACAAAAGGACGAAAACTAGAAAAGGAGATAAAAGAGGGTAACGCGAAATACGCGCAAACAGTGTGCCGAGAGTAAGGGTAGGAGGGAAAGAGAGGGAGGGACGGAGATAAAATGGATGTTCTCAATTGTCTGGTCCACGTCTGGACGGCAACGGCGCCAGAACGCTCCTTCGGTTTCGTTGCTTTAGCATCGCTTGGAAACTTGCTTCCCTTTCCTCTCTCTATCTCTTTCTCTCTCTCTCTCTCTCTCTCCCTCTTTCTCTCTTGTTCCCTTCGACGGTCTCTCTCGTTGCCCGTGGGAATCGGAATGCCGGGATTCGTCCTGGAAAATGGACGCATTCCAAACGGCCAAAAGCGACGATGCCATTCGTACGGCACTGCGGTCTATCCCTCTCCCTCTCTTTCCCTCTGTTACCCTCCCTCCCTCTCTCTCTCTCTCTCTCTCTCTCTCTCTCTTTCTATATACATCCTTTTCTTATCCACTTACAACGTATGCATTTATAGTTTCAAAGCTTGGGAAACTAAAAGAACGAGAGAGAGAGAGAGAGAGATAGATAGATAGAGAAAGAGAGAGAGAGAGAGAGAGAGAGAGAGAGGGAAAACGTTCCACTTTTCCACTTGGATTCGCGACACTTTGTCATCCTCCCTCAAAACTTATATATATATATATATGTAAATGTATATGAAAAAGACTAGAAACGAGCACCAACAAAACTGGTAGTCTAACTCCGACGAGTTTATAGTATTACAAATGACTTCTCTCTCTTTGATAAGAACGAGACAAAAGGGAAAGCGAAACGGCATTTCCCTTCATATCATCGAATCCATTCGTATAATCTACGTTACATCTGCTATAAAATATAACAGAATGTTATATATGTTAAGGGATATTATTCTATGGGTATTACCGTATAGGATCAAAGATTGCAGTTAGTTGATCGTAGTCGGTCCATCGCTCTTAAGGATTTTTCCTTCCATTGGTAAGAGGCTTTCTTTTCATTTCCTAACGAGGTTAAGAAAGCAATAGAGCAAAGAGAGAGAGAGAGAGAAAAAAACAGAAAGAAAGAGAGAGAGAAAAATAATTCTTTCCCTGAGGGTCAACTCATGGGTATGGCAGCGATGAGAAAGACAAGGATATACCGTATTCTTTGGTCTTCTTCTAATACTATCTCTCCTTTTTTCTCTTTCTTTCTTGCTTTCTCTCTTTCTCTCTCTCTCTCTCTCTCTCTCTCTCTTTCTCTCTTTCTCTCTCTAGCTTTTTCTTTTTACCCGCATTACATGGGATTTTTCCAAGGCGATGAGAAGAAAGTAGAGAAAAGAAGACGAAGAAAAAGAATAAGAAGAAGAATTAGAGAAGAAAACTGATTGCCCTGTACTTTTTTCTACACAAAATCACGAGAGCCTTCATTCGTTTATTTATTTTTATTTTTCTACCAACCGTGGAAAGCCATCTTTTTCTTTTTCTCATTCTTATTCTTCTTCTCTAAGCTTTCAAGCAATATTTTCGGATCGTTAACCGTTGTCGTTGAATACGTAGGATAAGCGTATTCTTGTATTTTTCTCATCGAAATAAATATAAACTTTCGAAGCTAAACTTATTATATTTTTCTTCCTTTTCTTCTTCTTCCTTTATTTCTATCTTCTTTTTTTTTTATTCGTGTTCTTTTACTCTTTGAAATATAACCACAACTGGATATTTTGAAATTCTCTAGACGATACTAGACACCAAAAAGCGAACGTTACCGAAAAGGCAAGAAGAGAACATCAGATTCTAAATGCAAGACACGCATTGGATTTAATCTACAAAAGTTAACAATGTTTTATTCAACCCCACCAGTGACGATGTATATACATATATATATATATATATATATATATATATATATATATATATATATATCGCAAGTTCTAATAGAATTACGTTAGCCACTCTTCAACGAGGAAAAACATTGAGTTTTTGGGAAAAGGTATATACATTGGTATGTAAATACATACATATATACACATACCAACGTTACATATACCTATATCTATCTATCTATCTATCTATATCTACGTAAAAGAGTGTACTAATACTACAATGTTACGATGTTTTTACTCAACGTTTGTAAAACGAACAAAGCTCGAGAATCGGCTTCCTGTGTGTCCATTGATTATCCGCGAGTGGGCTATTATTCTAAAATCCCTTGCTTTTTTTTTTTTTTTTTACAAGAGCGCACCTGCTCGCTACCATCTACCATCACCACCACTACTACCACGACGACCCATCGCCAACATTACCATCACCACCATCAATATCACCATAACCACCGACTGAGATACGAGAAAGAGAGAAAAATTATTTCTATGAAAGAAAAAATCTCTTGGTTCTCTCCTTTCATTTTTTCTTTCATCCTGGAAACAGCAACGATTTATATTACTCCCCGGTACCAATCGTTTTCTAATTTACGAACTCACTGTACGTTTTATTTTATCGCCTGTGTCTCGACGGATAAAAACGACGAAAGCTTGACGAAAAATAGAAAGAGAGAAAGAGAGAGAAAGAGAGAGAGAGAGGGAGATAAAGAGAGAGAGAGAGAGAGAGAGCATTTTTAATGAACAAGGGGGAGAGAGACTAGCATCGATCATGTTTACGAGAGAGCTGAATCGTTGTCAGTCTGTCGACAAGGATCATTTCGGTCGACTCAGATAGAAACGTTGAAGGAGAAGGTAGAGGAGGAATAGTAGAAGGGGGAAAGAAGAGGGGGAGGAGGAAGAGGAGAAGAAGATGATGAAGGAGGAGATAGGGTATGAGAGTGGCAAAAGGAAGGGTGGCCCTGGCGCCATGGGACCTTCACTTGTCTTCTCTCTCTCTCTCCTTCCCTCTCTCTCTCTCTCTCTCTCTCTCTCTCTCTCTCTCTCTCTCTCTCTCTCTGTTTCTCTACGACGAAACATGTTCCAGTCACGTAACGTTAAATTGATCAATTATTTCTCCAATTGTCGTTCAGAGCCGGCAACGTTTGCAGTACGTATCGCTGTTCTCGTTCGATTACCTGTGCCAGACAATGTCGGCTATTTTCCACGCTCTGAATTTGTTCATCCAAATGGAAAAATCACGTCGAAATATATATATATATGTATATATATATATATATGTGTGTGTGTGTGTGTGTGTGTGTGTGTGTGTGTGTGTGTGTGTGTGTGTGTGTGTGTGTGTGTGTGTGTGTGTGTATGTATGTATGTATATCCTATGAATTAGAAAAAAAATGAAACGAAAAAGAAGAAAACTAGAAAATTGTCTTCTCGAATATGAGACGTCCGATCAAACTTGAACCATCTATAATCCAATTTTGTCTTTTATCCAATTCGAAATGATTATACGTCACGTCCATTTTATAATATATAAACTTGTATTAATACAATTATATTATATACTTCGTATCTGTAATTAATTCGAACGATTAATTTTTTTTCCTTGTGATAATTTTATAACGACAAAAAATAAAAATAAATACGAGCGCGTATACGCGACTTCGAAGTTATTACATGAAGTTATTGAATATTAAAATTCAAAATATATAGCTAACTTCTATCGATGCATTATTCCTCTTTTTTTTTTTTTTTTGCCAGATATGATCCTATATTTGAAAAAAAAAGAAAAAAAAGGGTGGGGGGGAGGAAAAAAATAAAAAAAACTTTCCCCTTGTTACTTCTGATTCGTTCAATACGTCTGACGAAGTCTCGTCGTCGATAAAACAATTCGAGAATTTTTACAAGAAGAAAAGAAAGAAACACAGAATCAGGTCCCTATTGATTATGCAAAACACATATTCCATATGTTTTCGATATTCGAAAGCTTCCCTTTTTCATCTTTGTAATCCCTTCATACTCCCTCTGCCCCATCGTCGACGGTAAGAAAAAAAAAAACATCGGCTAAGACCGATAAGCCCTTTTTTTTTCTTTAACTTTAAAACGAAGACACATTTCTTACCATCTAACTCTTTCTCTATCTCTTTTTCTCCTTGTCATTCTTACTCTCTGTCACTTTTACTATCTCTCTCTCTCTCTCTCTCTCTCTCTCTCTCTCTCTCTCTCTCTCTCTCTCTCTCTCTCTCTCTCTCTCTCTCTCTCTCTCTCTCTCTCTCTCTCTCTGGTTGAATAATATCAACGAGTTGCGATTTCTCGACGCTGTAGACGTCCCTTTCTCTCGTCCCTGTGCAGTAGTGCACTGTGCTGGCACCGTGCAGTATAGCCTCTCACATCTTATAGTTGCAACTTATCCTTCTTCTAGTGGTAGAATTGAAAAGCAAAGAGCAAGTATGCCTGCAAGTCAGCATAAGTGTAAGCGTATGGTATAACCAGAGAGAAAGCGTACGCTTGTTGAATTTTTACGATAGATCACACTCTCTCCTCCCCCCATTGCCCTCTCTCTTGCTATTTAAATAGCAAGATTCGAACATAAGAAAATATCTAACTATCTTCTCTGTCTCTCTCTCTCTCTCTCTTCTTTCTTTCTTTCTTTCTTTCTTTCTATCTTTGAGATGTACATTGTGCTAAGTACCACTTTGAATGGCTTCGATTATTATAGCCTACGACTAATAACGCGAATTGCTATGCAGATGGGATATTAATTTCATAGTCGAACAGATCTACGATGGATTTATCTTCTCAATTATCATTATTAATGATCGATGACTTCGGAAAGGAATAATAGATTGAAGTAATCGCAAGAGAGAAAGAGAAAGAGAAATAGAGATAGAGAGAGAGAGAGAGAGAGAGAGAGAGAGAAAGAGGGAGAGAGAGAGAGAGGGAGAGAGACAGAGAGAGAGAGAGAGTGTGTGTAATTTTTAAAAATAACAAATGAAAAGAAAATTACATAGTATCGTTCTCTGCAATACTATATTGCTTTCAACTAATCGATACGTTTGTATTTCTATATTTCCTTTTTTGTATTATCAATGCAAACTTAATCGTTAATTCGTATATCATAGAAAATTATTATTTGTCTGACATAAAAGAGTTATATAATAGTATAATATAATTATATTGGTATAGAACTATTATAACAGCTGATAGTAATATTATAATTTAATATTGAATAATTATCTTCTTTGTTTATAAGTACAAATAAAAATTCGATCATAGAAGATTAAAGGGAAAACGTGAAAATTGTTTAATAAAGTGAACGTAGCTCGATCAGCTGATTTTGACAGAAGTCAATGAACGAAATTATAGAAATAGAGAGAGAGAGAGAGAGAGAGAGAGAGAGAGAGAGAGAGAGAGAGAGAGAGAGAGAGATGATATATTTGAAATACCAAACAAGAGATAATACGAATAATTAATAGAAAATCGATTAATAAATGAACATTGTTGTTCGATATCGATGATATTTCAACGAGATCAAAACTGTTGCGTTGAGATAAAAAATGAAAACAAAAAAAGAAAAAAGAAACTCTCTCTTTCTCTCTTTCAAACATATTTTTTTGTTTCTTCAAAAATATTACCAACTGGCCCCGGTATATCAGATTAATTTCACTAGCTAGCTGGTACATGGGAGGCCGATGGTGTATCTTGATTTACGTCGAGCATGATACCAATGGTATTCGACGATCGACTTTCAAACGAATTCATTGGAGAAAAAAGTGGGCAGACGAGATAACTGTTACCAGCATCGAATGCATCACGCTTGCACATGCACGTATGTTTTCTCTCTCTCTCTCTCTCTCTCTCTTTCTCTCTTTCACTCCGTTTCTCTTCTTTTATTTTGTTTAATTTTATTTTTTATTTATTTCGTTCTGTTTTTTATTTCCTTTTTTTATTGGAACCTTTCCATATTTAAAAATATTACCCTTTAGCGATTTACAAACGTTAAGCCAAACTACGTCAGTTCTGATCGGACGATGAAGTCATTAACATTGCGTCTAATTAGCATTCGTGCTTTATCGAATTCTGTAGTAAAAAATCGCAATAAGTCGATTCCATTCAACATTCTTATACGTGTGTGTGTGTGTGTGTGTGTGTGTTAAACTCAGAGATATTATTAGTTATAAAGGGCTTCGTTGTTAATGACTGAGGCCAGTTAAGAGAACTTTGGCGTTCTTTCTTATCGAAATTCTTTATTATCGAAACTTCCGACGACTGCGATCGATCCGTAATAAGACAAAGTTCTCCATTCTGTCGAGAATTAAGAAACATACCTAATGCACGATAATTATTGATCTAGAAAGAAAGAGAAAATAATATATTTACTCTAATTAAATCGAATCAAATAATGTTCATTTAAAGTCCTAACAATCGAACGTATTTATCAATAGGTAAATGTGAATAATGAATATTGTCGTTTGTAAACTACATAATCGAGTTATATTTTTCTCTGTATATATGTACATAAATGTCAAGCGGTTGCAGTTACATTAAAGAATTTGATATCGTGCTCGAGATATGAACTTTGAACTTCAAAATGTATAAAAGTTTACGAGCACGACTATTATGACGATTACGATCATGAATTTTTCAATTCTTTGGATCTACGTTTCATTCTATTTTTTTTTTTTTGTTTTTTTTTTGTTTTTTTTTTGTTTCTAATTTTATATTTTTCAATTTGCAATTCATGGCTTGAAGATGATTACGACATGATACGAATTTTCAATCGGTTATATCTACATAATTTTTGTTCTAATTTATTTTTCAAAATGAAAATCGCTATGATATTGAATATTCACATCGTTGTATCTTATTTCCTCCTTTGTAGTTTGAAGTTTCCTATTTAAAAGTCCTAATTTGATATAGATACGCAAAAATCCTTGAAAAATCAATGATCCAAAGTATCTGTCGTAAGATCGTCAAGGATATCGCACAATACCTTCTTTTTACAAGGAACATAGAAGAAGAAGAGCTCACAAAGCATCCTCTTGTTCGCATTCTTCTTTCATAAAAGAAGAGGATGAGTTCGGAAAAACGTTTCGAATAGCGTACATTGCTGGCAAGCGTACATTTTGCGCGCGTTATTCAGCGCTTTTGCGTCACTCGAAGGTCGATCGGAAAGAAAGATGAGAGAAAAAAGGACGAAAAAAAAGGGTCGAAAAAAAGGGCGAAAAAAAGGCGAAAAAAAGGCGAAAAAAAGGGCGGAAAAAAGGGAGAAAAAGAAAATGGAAAAAAGAATAAAAGAGAAACTGGAGGGAGGAGGAGGAGCTAATGCCTTTGAAACTCAAAAAGAATTTGAGTGATTCGTTAAAGATTCGACTAGTAGACTGAACATTGACTAACAATCAATGGAATCCGATTACCGTTATCACGATCGGGAATACGTTACCCTTCTTTCTTCTTCTTCTTCTTTTTATCCTTTCTCTTTTTATTTCGTCGCGATACGTGACTTCATATTGCATGCGTGTATTACTTAAAAGAAAATTACACGCTGATACATCTAGATATGCTACGTTTCCTCGTAATAGGATATATAATATCAGGCATCGCGTGATACTTGTCGTTGAAAACTGCATTTTTCCAAAGAAGAAAAAAAAAAGACAAAGGAAAAAAGTAATAGAAGAAGAAGAAAAAGAAGAAAGAAAGAAAAATTTACAAAGAAAAACCATACTTCAATTACCCTGCGAAGAGATCCTTTTTCATAGGATAAGAAATTAATTTAATAAAAATACTGATGAATTTTTTTAGATCCTACGTACTCGTGTATTTTTACAAATATATTTCCTTTCTATCCTATCAATTTATTTACGATTGGCATTCTCGATACCTTAAAAAAAAAGAAAAAAAGAAAAAAAAAAAACATTGGTTTACTCAACAAAACGAAATGAAAAATTTAATGAATTTTCCATTCCGCATTTTTCTACGGGGAAAAAAAAAAGAAAAAAAAAAAAGAAAAAAAAAAGAAAAAAAAGAAATCTACAAATTTGTTCATTATATATTTTTTTTCCAATAAATATTTTCTTCCGATCCCTATCAATTTATTTTCATTTGTACACTCTCGATGCCTTTTTGAAAAGACATACACGTTTCATCCCTCGAACAAAGAAATACAAAACTATAAACTTTTTTTTTTTTTCATTACAAATTTTTCAAATAAATATTTTCTTTAAGAATTCTCGTCGATTTATTTACAACGTTTCATTTGTACAAGTTCATAAAAAGAAGGGAGCGACTTCGAGAAAAGAAGATAAGGCGATCGAGTAAAGTGGAAAAAGAGGGAGAAGTAGTCAAGAAGGAGGAAGAGGAGGAGGAGGAGGAGGAGGAGGAGGAGAAGGAAGAGAAGGAGAAGGAGAGGGAGAGAAAGATTGTGGGTCACTCGAAGGCGCGTTCCACTTTCTCCTTTCTTCGGTTTTTCGTGGAGGTCCACGACCTCTCGACTGGGGCAACAAGGGGACGTGGGGGGAGGGGATCCAGTCGTCTTCAATGTAGCCCTGCTTTATTACCTCACAGGAAGTTATAAACCCGCTTTCATCGTATGTATCCATTCAATCAATCGAACGATCTTCGACAAATTACAGAAATTACATCACCTCGTAATCAACTTTCGATCGTTATGCCAGATGATCTTCTAACGTTCGAATCATTCTCGATAGACAAAAATGAAACTAATTTCAACGTAGGAGAGAACAAAATTATCATCGAAATGATCAAAAATGATTGGAGCAAATCATCTCCGATTCTAAGTTTTGTTTCAATCATTTGTTTTTTTTTTTTTTTTATTCTTCTTTAACGTTAACGTTCATTAATCTTCTGTAAAAATCTTCTTTTACGTATCCA
This sequence comes from Vespa crabro, assembly GCF_910589235.1. Lineage (NCBI taxonomy): Eukaryota > Metazoa > Arthropoda > Insecta > Hymenoptera > Vespidae > Vespa > Vespa crabro. The sequence goes on along the minus strand of NC_060977.1, from coordinate 1,316,693 downwards.
ACTAATTCAAATACGATTTAATATAATAATTCTTAAATGTCGTACAATTAATCTTTATATTATTTTAATCCTAATTTATTATGTCTCGAAACTAACAAATTTAATCTCATTTCTCTATTATTATATCGAATATTTCAAATCAGTTGTATTCTAATAAAGATTTAGTTATATTCTAAATAAAATTAGATATCCATAAATCAAGAATAAACATCTCTCTCTCTCTCTCTCTCTCTCTCTTTCTGTCTTTTCTAAATTCCTACAAACCATTTATTTTACTTTATCCTAAAAAATTGTTTCGTTAATCTCTCATAGTCGATAAGAGGAAAAAAAAAAAGAAAAAAGAAAGAGAAACAGAGAGAGAGAGAAAGAGAGAGTGAACGAAAGATAAAGAGAGTTAGAGATACATAGCCATGGATTTACATACAATAGGGGGATGATTCGAGTTAAATAAATCGTAGAAACGCGAATGAGAGCCCCTGCGGACCATTACGAAACCAGAGTTTCGCGAGGTATACACGCGCTAATCGATTTTCGCGATCGGAAAGCGGGACCGAAAGAGAGAGACAGAGAAAGAGAGAGAGAAAGAGAGAGAAAGATAGAGAGAGAGAGAAAGAGGAAGCTTTACGAGGGATTACTACGATTATCCGAATAATTACCCCCGGAGAGTTTTGGGGATCACGGAAGAGATAGACAACGAAGAGGGAGTGAGGAGTGAGTAGTAGTAGTAGTAGTAGGGGTTCGGGGGGTTAGAGTAAAGAGTCGTGGTAGCGTAGGTACGAGGACGAGGGCGGCAAATAAAGCTGGTCTCGCTTGGTGGCCGCATATAGGCGCCGGGATTCCCAATTCCATCTGTGTATTTAGTTCCGCCGTTTATCATTGACCGTATAATCGAGATCAGCTTCAAAAAAAAAAAAAAGAAAAGAAAAAAAAAAGGAAGAAAGAAAGAAATTCAATACAAATGCTAAACATATTGTAGGATCTCCTTCGAAAAGATTATCACGTCTTTTACATGCTATACATATTAAATACCATTCATCTAAAAGCGAATAAATGAATGAATGAATGAATGAATGAAAGATGATTATAAAAAGGATCATTCAGTGTGATTACATTGCATGTGTATGTTGTTACATAACTGCATTTTGAATTTTTTTACATAAAATGCATTTTGTAAGATCCTTCAAAATTTTTATGTCCTTCTTTTTTGTAACCTTTGATCAATGTTATCAAAAAGCGAAGTGAGATTGTAAACAAAAAAAAAAAAAGAGGGGACCCTCTCTACTATCGAAACTACAGTTTATAGTTTTAGAACATGTTGTAAGATCCTTCGAAATCCTTATGTTACATTTTTCGTTTCGTTTCTTTTCTTTTTCTCTCTGTTTCACCCTTTTCCAATATATATATATATATATATATATATATATATATATATATATATATATATACTCACGTTAGAAAATATTTAGATAAAAGTGAAGTAAGATAGAAAGTGAAGTAAAAAAAAAAAACCAAAACAAAAAAAAAGTGAAAAGAATCATCCATTGACAAGTATACGTACATACGTACATGTATACATTAGTTATCGATAAGATAAGAGGTGAATACGATATACTCTCTTAAACGATCTTATCATCCTAGTGCAAAGGTAATGCTATAGATCATAAAATACATGCGTCATGAAAAAATATGAGGAGTGAAAGAAAGAGAGAAAGGAAGAGAGAGAGAGAGAGAGAGAGAGAGAGAGAGAGAGAATGAGAGAGAGAGAGAATGAGAGAGAGTGAGTGAGTGAGTGAGTGAGAGAGATAGCGGGAGGTGGAGAAAGTCAGGACAAAGTGCAGGTGTTGAAGTAGGAAATATTTCAAACTAAAGCGATAAAAATCTTTTCTTCCCAATGCAATTTCCTTATCACTTAAAGATAAGTTGTTCCTCTTATTCGCGACAAACACATCCTGTTAAGTTGAGAAGGCTTTCCTCCAACTTCCACGAACCCTTTGATGCTTATCGCTTTCCAAGATTGTTCGCAGGGGTGACACGGTCTAAGGAACACGGCGCACGCCATAACGTTATGGGGAAGGGAGTAAAGTGTCCTAGAGTAGCGATAGGAGAAATAAGAGAGAGAGAGAGAGAGAGAGAGATAAAAAAAAGATGTAGCAAAAAAAAGGGGGAAAGGAAAGAAGAAGAAAAAAAGGCAATAAAAGACGATGACTCACCAAGAGCCTTGCAACTTCCACCACGTAGGGAATCTCCTGCTAGCTGAATGATAGCCATGAGAAGATCGCCGAGCATCAAGCAAGCGACATGATGAGTCTGGCATCGCCAGTGCAAAACGTGATGAGATGCTGGTAACAGCCAACCAGCAGCCAAGGTGGCTGCCAAGAACACAGCGCTGATGATAAAGCCCACTGGATAGAGCGTGAATCTGATGTCTGTTGCTTGCACATGTGGTCTGGAAAAAAAAGAAACAAACTATATAGAGATATCCACCAATTATCTCTTCGTCCATTTAATCAAATCTGACGTCAAATACATTTTTAGAACGTATTATTATTTCATTAACAAATTGTGAGATCATTTTATAAGGTTTTTCTTTTTGTGATCAACCTAACGTATTAACAAAAAAAAAAAAAAAAAAAAAAAAAAAGGAGAGATCAAAAGAAATAAATTTATGATAAAGCCCTAAAGAATGGGGGCGGGGGGGGCGGATGATGGGTAATAGAAAAGTGAACTTGACGTTTGTTGCTTGCACGTGTCGCTGTCAAACAAATTACATGGATATATTTCTTTCGATTATCCTTTCGCAATTAACAACCCTTATAATTTCGGACGACAAGTTAATCGTCGTTAATATTTAATTTACAAACATTTTCATGCGTTTTGCGTCATTTTATATTTTTCTTCCTTTTCTTTTCTTTTCTTTTTCTTTTTTTTTTTTTTTTCTCTTAATTGGATCAATTTCCGACGCGTGCTAATAAATTAAATTAAATCCCTGAAAATAATAGATCCGATCAGGGCACGTATCGCACATATCCATTTGCTTAGAGAAATTCATTCTTGAATCGATCTAACCGAAGACAGATTATTCCAACTCCTTTCTTCTACGTTCAGCTTTCTAACGGGCTCGTAGTTTAATTAAACTCCGAGGTAACTTTATCTCTCGGTATCAGCGACCGATCGATTGGCCGCGTGCCAGTATGGCATGCCAGCGAGTTATTCCATCGATCTTTTATGCCGAGGGATCGCTTTCTCTCTCTCTCTCTCTCTCCCACACAGAAAGAGAAAGAGAGAGAGAGAGAGAGAGAGAGAAAGAGAGAGAGATGCACTCGTTCTTTATCCATCTATCTCTTTTGCACGCTCGCGCGTTCTCGTTCCATCGAGACGTACGAATAATGCACCGTAATACTTCATCGCGTTTCGTCCACCGCATGCCTGATTAAATTTCGCCCTTCGCCCTTTCCTCCCTCCCTGCCTGCCTGACTGCCTCCTCTACTCTACCGCATCGTCATCTTTCTCGAGACAGAGAGAAAGAGAGAGAAAGGAAAATAGAGAGAGAGAGAGAGAGAGAGAGAGAGAGAGAGAAAGAAAGAGAGAAAGAGAGATAAAAAGAAAAAAGGAACAACTCTATCTCAACGCATCTTTCTGACCTCGAATTATCCGTAAAAGTATTTACCAATGGTATTTCAAACACTTTATCGCGACAAATTCTTCGTGTAAACTCTTGAACAGATTATCCTCTCTAAATTGTTATATATATATATATATGTGTGTGTGTGTGTGTATGTGTGTATGTATGTATGTATGTATGTTATTTTAGGATATACTTTAGTAATAATCCTTGAGAAATGTAATAGTCCTTGGCAACTTCTTCCTGGAGAACCGTTATTTGTCTGAATGAATCATCCGGAAATGTAGTAGTCATAAAATGAATTCTAACAATTTTTTTTTTTTCTTTTTTCAAATGTCTCGAAACACGAATCCTTTCATATTCTCGTCTACTATAAATATCGTCTATTATATATGATCATTATGGAATTTGTTATATACTCGCATTATCTATTGTACGAGAATAACATCCCGGACATAATTTCTATAAAAATAAATTCTTTACAAAATTATAATAATACAAAATATAATAAATGTTAAATAATGTACGAGTAGACTTTGATCATTATTTTCTCAAGAAGATAATAAGTATTTGAGTTATAGTAAGAGAGTATATATATATATATATATACAGCACAAAGTGAAAGTCACGAAAGAGGCTGAGAAAAAGGAGAGAGAGAGAGAGATACATAGAGAGAGAGAGAGAGAGAGAGAGAGAGAGAGGAGAAAGCGTTTTGAAAAGATTCCGATAATTTCGTCACAAACGAGCACACTGAGGAAAGAAAAGAGATCCTTTCGATTTCTCTTTATTTTCATGAAAAAAGTGAAATAGATATTTGAAACGTTAGGAAGATGAATTATAATAAAGAGTCTGGACCAAGTTTTCACCATGAAGATAATATTTATGTGAATTGAAGGTTCGCGTTACTTCAGAATGATGTGTGCTGCAAGTACAGCATAGCATAGCACAGCACAATATAGTATAGCGCAGTACAGAGTGCAGCATCTGCGTTTCGCGATCGCAAATAAGGGTATAACGTATGCACGCTTTTTCAAAGAGACTTCTCTCGTTCAAAGGGGAAACGGAAATCGATCGATAATCGAAGGCTCTTCGCGTACATATCAACGGGGTATTGCCACTCTCTCTATCTTTCTCTCTCTCTCTCTCTCTCTCTCTCTAGACTCTTCGATGGTAATAGACGCAACGAATACATTCTCTCAAATCTATAATTTTCTCAAGTTACTTTCATTTATCACCTTCCTATGTATAAACGTGTCTATCTATGTATGTGGACTTAATTGAGTCCTACGAACAAGTTTGAAAAACTCGCCAACTTTAATCATTTTTTTGCGTAATTCCCTTGACTCTCTTTCCTTTTCTCTCTCTCTCTCTCTAAGTTGAAACGTATGTATATATATATATATATTCTCATTGAAGACGACGAGGAGAAACCACTCACGTCGACTGCGAATTTTAACACTTTACATGTAAGATTATCTCCACATCCTTTCTAGTTAGTTACGTCATTTCTCTATTCTCTTGAAGAAAAAGTCGAACGCTCGCACGTTCCGAACAATAATACGATAGTTACTGGGAATATTCTGATTATTGATAACATCTCCAAAGAGAGAAAGAGAGAGAGAGAGAGAGAGATATTACCTAAAATTTTGACATTATTGTCATACTTAGAGAACGATTCGATCGATTTGATCTACGTAATCGTCGATCCGTACAATTTAAAAATTCTTTGGAAAAAAAAATAAAAAAATAAAAAAAAAAAAAAAAAAGGGAAGAAAGTATCGAAAGTATAAATTCTACGAGATCGTTAAAATTTAATAAATAAATAATCGAGCGATACTTCGCAATTATGCTGACAGTATTTTAAATGAACGATATTTGGTATATTTTTGTATGACGCGTTGTCTGAATAAACAACGAGTAAAAAAAAAAGAAAAAACATATCTCGCAAAGCTCTGTAAAACAGTTACGGGTTTAACATGTTACGTTTCACTCTTCGTTTCGTTCGTTCGTTCGTTTGGTGTCGAAGATGTTTCACGCATCATCGACGATGATCGGATATATAATTTTCGATATTAATATCCGTGAAAGAAGATATTGCTTAGCTAGCTAGCTAGCTAGAAGAGATGAACATAGTGTTCCTTCTTGGAATAATATTCCGTTCGATCTGCTAAGAAAATTTCTTGAAATCTTTAACGTGCTAATGTTTACTTGAATCTCTCTCTCTCTCTCTTTCTCTCTTTACGAAGTAACGTCGAACCTTTCGCGGAAGTCGACGAGAAAGGGAGGAAGAGAGAGAAAAAAAAAGATAAGAGAGAAGAAATAAGATAAAAAGTGAAATGAAAGGATAAAGTTAAGACTAAGAGGATAAAAATAAAATAAAATAAGAAGAAAAAAAAGAAAAAAAGATAAAAACGTAAAGACTGAGCACTCTCACCTTTGCGGTGCGTGTTCAGAGCAAGCAAAGACCTTGACCGCCTGGTTGAGTTCCTTGATCCTCTCGACGCAAAACTGGCCGCTTGGTAAAATAACACCGTCTACTTTCATGCTACCGTCTGACTGCAATACGGCATCTTTTACGTCGGCCAAGATCGTGTATTTGTCCCCCCGAGGACAAGCCGGAAATCCTGACACTATGTCCACCATTGTCGATGAGTCTCCCAATAACGGTGTCGTGTCTTCCGACTCGTTTACAAAATCGCACGATTCCCTGTTAAATTATTAAAATCCATTAGAAAATTGCGATTCCTCGACATCATTAATTACACCAGCAATAATAAAAATCTCTAGATTAATTTTATATATATATATATATATATATATATATATATATATATTTTTTTTTTTTTAATTCATCGAAGGATAGAAATTTCATGCGAAATTTTTTTCTAACATTATTTATAAATTTTGAAATTAATTATATCTCATTAATAGTTCTTTTCTATGAATAACTACGAAACGTTCGAAATTTCTTGCACAAAATTAGCAAAAAAGTGTACTTCTCGGTTAACTTTCATGCATTACAATCGTTTTCTCTTTAACGAAATCATTTCGATGGGACTCGAACGTAACCAATTTCGTTACTAAGCAAACGTAATAATACTTGCGTATGTTACGAAAATAGGTATCGATATATATCTTAATAATAATCATATGAAAAAATAAGAAAAACAAAAATAACAACGAAAAATTATTTACATTCCTTTTCTTTGCCAAGTTTTCGTTTAAAGACGTTTCAAAGAGAACGAAACAAAAGGAATGTAAACAGAGTAGTCGACAAGGTGTTGCGACGTGTTCACGTAGCTTGACACAGGAAAGAAAATAATAATTATTTACTGCCTTTCGAAATACCGACGCAAAGAATACGAATACCGAGGAAAAATAAAACAACTATCCTGCGTGATAAATGTTAATAGGAATATTTAGACTTAGTTTATATATATATATATATATATATATATATATAGATATAATATATGTAATATTTATATACAGATATTTAAATAATGTTCACGCACTGTTTGTCAGACCAGTAAATATATTTTTTTCTTTCTCTACATAATTTATATTCGTTTATAAATTTCAAACATATTAGATGGAATAGATGAAAATAGAAATAAATGAAAATAATATTTAAACCAACCTGCCCTCGTGGAAAACGGCAGATTTTCCGCAGCAACGTCTAATCTTGGGCTTCATAGTTGCTGCGGCATGATTCCCTTCTGGGGTTTTTTTAACGCAAACAAAGATAGCATTGGCGTCGGCACAATAATCGTTAGGTGCGATCGGTTCCTCAACGTTTCCATCGACAATGGCATAGCCATCTTCAAGAAATATGAAAGGTACGGCCGTTCTCGATGGTATTCTGGTCAAAACGGAATCGTCTCGACATTCTGGTCTTCTACCCTCTAAAACGTTCCATCCGTCTAACGGTTCGTTATATTGCATTTGCCGAGTCGGCGAGTAGATCTTTGGTTGCCATGCTGTCGTGCTTTTCCTGCAATCGTTAGTAACCTTCGAAACGCCATTCTCAACGGACACGATTAGTTCCTGATCGCGTGGGCAACACTTTAATATAGGAATACGCGTTGTAGTAGCATCGTTTGGTTCGCATATTATCGACGAAGTTAAGAACGATATAATATATAAAACGAGAAGATAATTATTTGTCGTTTTCATGATGCTATTTGTTTCCCTTTATTTTGTTTTTCTCTTCGAAGAAAAAAAAAATCTTAGTCACAAAAAAGCGCGGGAAACGAGGATCATATGGGATTCATAATTCACTATTGTACACGTTCAATACCTTCCTACGAATATATATATATTAAATTCAACGAATGTTGCGTTAATAAATAATATGTGTATGTATGTTAAATGTAAGGGAGAAAAGGATGAACGAACGTAAACAATGTACACGCTCAACGAATTCCTTCGCGGAGGAGAAAAGCATAGGCTCGACGTTCGAAGGTTACGGAGTTACTGAAGTCGCCCGACCATGCGGCTTCGGCGGCGTGCTCGATGGATGCGCGCGCACCCCCCACCACTCGCGTCCTTATTCGTGCGCGCCTTCTCTCTATCTTTCTCTATCTATCTATCTATCTATCTCTTTCTCTCTCTCTCTCTCGTGCGCTCTTTCCTACCCTCTTTTACTTTTGCTTCTCACCTACCACCATACCTTCGACCTTCGACCTTCGCCTTCACTTTACTCCTCTCCCCTCCCTTTCCTACGCCCTTCTTACGTTTCGTACCAACACCGTAGGTCCAGGACAAGTCTCCTCTTTCTACCGGAAATGCAACGGTACCATGCGTGCATATACATGTACATAAATATGTATATACACATATTACACCTTACACACTAGTCTTACGTTTCACGAGATCTTTTTTTTTTGTCTCCTTTGCCTTCACAATTCTTTACTCCAGTTATTTTCAACTACATGATTTTATTGTAACAGAAGTGATAACAGTAAAATTTAATCGACTTTACCTCGATCAATTTTGATCTATTTGTATTTATAGTTGAATTTAGCTTACAGCTTATTAACGATAGGATTCAAATTGCGAATATAATTGCTGACGACGACTCGACACTGTTCCGTATTTACTCTGCTTTTAGACTTCACAGGAAACTAAATGGATAACTGTTATATGATTAGCTTCAATATGATTAACTGTTATAATACCGGTATAATAACTGATAAAATTAAACAATTAGTAATTGGAGAAACTGTTAAATAAGTTTAACGTTAAATTGAAGCGTCATAAATTTTACAAAAAAGAAATACCCTTATTTCACGTTTAATTATATCCTGTTAATTTTTACGAATTTATGTAACTTATATTTTATAATAAAATAATAAAAAAAAAAAAATAAAAAATAAAAAAAACTGACAATTTATGTAGATCATTAATAATGATAAATTATAAAGAAAATAATATAATTGACACGTAATGATAAATGATACGCAACAGTGTTAAAACGTCGGAGAAATTATATTTGTAATTTCATGTTAATTGATATCTCCTATGTCATAAGCTGAATTCAATTACAAATTTATAAGCGCACACACACACATATATATATGTGTGTGTGTGTGTGTGTGTGTGTGTGTATGTGTGTGTATGTGTGTGTACAGAATTACATATATGATTAATCTTTCGATCGAGAATCTCAATCGAAGAGCGAAAGAACGCGTGACTAAGCAGAGATTCTGGAAGAAAATTCTACGTAGTAAATTTAAGCTACAAGAAAGTCTCGTCAAAATATACATGAATGGCCTTGGGAGGGGGATTGATTATTATTGATAAAAGAAACATTCCTATTAACGAGTTATTCCAAAAACACGATCGTGAATTTATTATGAGAATATCGAGTTTTCTAATCTGACTACCTAGAAATCGTCATTAAAATTGATTTAGATTTCGTATAACAATCTAATCATCTTATTTCTAATAAACGTCTAATAAAAAGATACTTCAAGGTAAAGAGAGAAGGGAGTAAACAAAATGATATAGTTCGCGAATGAGAGCCGAATACTTTGCACGGAGCTTTTTCAAAATAGAATCCACCAACGCTTTAATATTCGTTTACAAAATGTTTCCGGCCTCTCTCTCTTTCTCTTTCTCTTTCTCTCTCTCTCTCTCTCTCTCTCTCTCTCTCTCTCTCGCACGTTCTTTCTTTCTTTTTTTATTTTTTATATATTTTTGTTTCTGCAAAAAATTTCAAGCAACTTCGTAACGTTTCGTTTTCTATTTCTACGTGGGTGTAAAATTTTTTAGAGAAACTTTTTTCTTCACCTTTTTTTCTTTGTTTTTTCTTTTTTTTTTTTTTTTGGATTGTGCCAGTAAAAGAAACTTTGGTTATAAAAAAAAAAAAAGAAAAAAAAAATAGGATTTAACGTATGTAATCGTTCCGTTTTTCCCCTTTCCCTTTTTACCTTAGTAAAACGATTTAATTTTCAATCACCTTTTGTTTTAATCACCGTTTCGATCATGGATAATAGTTTGGAGAAAGTAACTTCTCTCTCTCTTCCTCCCTCTCCCTCTCTCTCTCTCTCTCTCTCTCTCTCTCTCTCTCTCTCTCTCTCTCTCTCTCTCTCTCTCTCTCTACAAAGTGTTCGCTGACTCGAAAACATCGTTTTTCTAACTCAAGCGGAAACCGCTTGGAAAGTTTTGCGAGCGTGTAAGGGTAGCAGGACTATACCAATTAAGCTTCCTCGTCGTTTCGCAACGGACGCAAATTGGAGATTTATGACTTGACCATGTATTGCAAAGCCCTACAGAGTCCTTTTCATGGTATTTTACGTGAAGAGGAGAGTCTTCTTGGATAATTAAAATCTATGGTCAAGTTTACAACACTTTTTTTTGGAGAGGAGAAAACGAAACAAACAAACCAAAAATAAAAAAAAAAAGGAGAAAAAATCTTTCACAAAAACTAACTACAAAATTGTATATATCCGTGGAAACGAAAATATTTTTTTTATTATTCAAAAAGTTAGAATTTATTGTTAAATATATATCTATAATATCCAAAGATCTAACTAATGTGAGTAATGGGTAGACAAAATATGGGGTCGCGGAATCGATCTAGGTATATAAATCACAAACCCATGCGTGTACTCGCATACGCAGCTCGCAAACGTACGTTTGTTAATAGGTTTGCACGTGCATGTCCCTAACGTAATGCCGATTTTATCTACCCTCCTCATAGGCCACGCAGGATTCGTCGGACAAAGGATAAAGACCAGACAGTTTGATCCGCGTTGATCGAACGAACGAAATAAACTTCCATAATCGTCGGTAGATTAATCGATTGAATTAATAGATCGGTTTAATCCTCGTTTTATCTTATAACGTAACGGAGCTTAAATCGAAAACGTTCGCCGACCATTTTCAAATTTGAAATGACTTAATAAAAAAAAAACAAAAAAAAAAAAAGGAAAAAAAAAGGAGAAAAAGAAGAAAAAAAAACTCATGATCATTTTCCCAATATTATCCGATTCGAAAATTCAATATAGAATAATTGTTAAGTTTTGTAATTATTGACGATAATAAGTATCCTCGTTAAGACCATTTTTTTTCTTTCCGATCAATACTTGGAATCACCCCCATCACAGGCATGTATTTTGACTTCAAACTTTTTTGACAACACACACACACACACACACACACACATATATATATATATATATATATATATATATATATACTATCGTATCAACAAGAAAAGAGAAAATATTTGACGCATGACGTGTAAATGATAGGATAGACGATAAGAATTTTCGATTCCTTCGTGATCCCATAAAAATCGTTTCTCCGTCGTCGGACTCAAGGTGTTTATATATAATACGCATCTGTAGCTAATCTCAAAGGTCTATAAATATATGATTTCCCATTTTCGTAGGGTCGGAAAAGTAATAGGAGGATCGATCGATCGATCGATCGATCTATCGATCGAGGTAAAAAAGAAACATGCAATGTCGATCCATTGGGTTTCGCGAGAAAGTTAACACGAGCTTTAGGTACTCATGTGTCGAAAGTATAACTCTAAGATCTAAGGCTTCGTTAAAGGATAATCCTTAGGTGAGTTCACCTCGAAAGACCGTACGAGCAATACTTTGCTAACCACAACGATGTCGTCGTCTTATCGAACTCTTATATCCGTAATATTATGCATTCTGTCGCGTGCAGTTAAACGCATCTAAGCGGACGTGTACAACGTGCTTTGCCTGCTGCCACCTTCTAGCCTCTCTCTCTCTCTCTTTCACTCTCTTTTTAAAGAAACTTTTGTTACAGTAATTTACTTTATCTTTTTACAGTCATATTTGAAATCTTTGCTTTCGAGAGAAAGAAAAAGAGTAAAATAGGTACCTATTGTAAAAGCTAAAATCAAAACAACGGTTTGTTTCAACACGATAGACACGCGTGCTGAAAGGCAATTATATCGATTTTACCTAAAGAACGTAAAAACGTATGATCCAAATATTTTTCAAAATCCTCATGATACTACGTCGAGTTTAACTCGTTTTCTTCTGCGCCTGAAAAAGTCTATTTCTTAAAGATTTAATATTCGCTTTTAAAATAATTTTTAATTCTATATTATTAACAATAAAACGAACGAATGAAACTTATTTGCGCGATAATATACAATGAAATAATTCTTTCATAAATGAGAAAACTTGATCGGCTTGAATTTAATCGTCAAGTCTCTTACTCGACGAACACTAGGAAGTTTTAAATAGCAATATTTCCGATGGTATTATGATAGAAATTTCATCGATGCCACAACGATGATTGATCATTAACTCCTCGATGGTCGACGCTCGGTGATTGAATTGGTGTTAACGATCAGGCCTTGTCGTTAATTATCCAACCTTCAATCTCCAATAATGACACGTGTTTAATAATAAAAGAAAACAAATTTCTCTATGATTTCTTTGTATATGAATTACATAAAAGAAAAAAGAAAGAAAGAACATCTATACATATACCTGAATATTTTCCATCATTGAAAAAATTTGATAATATACTTTAATATACTCTATTGAACTTCCATCTCCGTCATTAGGTACGTCTTGAAGAAGAGGCAGAAAAAGCTTGCATTGAACGAAAATACAATTTCTTTCTTTCCCTCCCCTCCCTCACTCTCTTTCTCTTCCTTTGTAAACTCAATTTTCAAGCTCGCGTTGGATAAGGGCAGGCCTTCTCGAAGCACTACCACCAGCACTACCCTCGTCACTTTGATATCGATGAGGGTAATTTACGCGAACATTGTTGGAGAAGAAGATTGATGCGTTGGGTGCGTGCGAGAGGACAGAGAGGGTGGTACTAGTGGGAGAGCTCTCTGTCTCTGTTGTGATGAATTGCATTTCGACACCCTCCCAAACCCCCTCGCACCCCAGTCTACCCCACTTCTCTGAGTCCTGGACGATTGTCCTATGAGACTGCCCCGTCATTCGGCGCATTACTGCACGCCTCTCTCTCTCTCTCTCTCTCTCTCTCTCTCTCTCTCTCTCTCTCTTTCTCTTTTCCACTCCTCCACGTTGTACTCTCAACCCACCCTCTCTTGTCACCCCTACTCTTGTATATCTCCGGAAGTAGTGACACCGATAAACGACGCCTTTCACTCGTTATGACGGGAAAATCGACGATCCGAATAACGTGTTTCGAATAGACACTCCTGCTCTTCGAATGGGAATGTCTAGCCGGAAATCATCGTGTTTGATTCGTCCTTCTGATCCCCTTATCGTTCTTCCTTCTTCTAAAATCTCCATTTTTAATGATACCAACACTCCGATACGATCTTTCCGAATTATCTACAATACATCAAAAAAAAAAAAAAAAATGTATTACAGTTATTAGTATCAGTTGAAAGAAGTATATGGTTACAACATATTTCTGTAAATTTGTTATAGAAAATTGTTTTATAAATGTATATGTAATCCGACTGAAATAAGAGAGAAATGAAAAATTAAATTAATAACAAAGAGAGAGAAAGAGAGAGGGAGAGAGAGAGAGAGAAAGGTATAAACATTTTTTCATATAGAATAATATAAAAAAAAAAAATCAGGCCTTTCATTCTTATAGTTTTGATATCGATATATCAATGTTGTATATCTATAATGATGAAAAAAAATCAATTCTTTTCATTCTCGATTAATTTGAAAAAGATTTCTCGCAATCACAAAAGGATAAATATTGAATATTACATTTATAATGATAACGAGGAGAATGAAAATGAACGGCTAGTACTAGACGACGGCCTTACGTGATCGCATCGAGCTCTATCTACGATCGCGACATTGCTGTGCGAACTATAGGTAATAGCACACTTAATACACCACCCTCCATATACGAGAAGCATAATGCACCTTCAGTGCCGAGATGATGTTCAGATACTGGAAACCCATTTGACGCGTTGTATTTGGGGCCCCCTTCTCTTGGAAATTGTGTGGAACGACCTCCTGGAATTGCGCATTTGTATTCAAACCTTGTCGTAGGATTGTTTACGTTGGCTGTTACATGCTGGCTAACACACACCCATATATACGTCTCCCGCACACGTGTCCCCCCTCCCCTCCGCACATATACACACACATCGAAAGACAATAATTAGTAAAATACTCGATTTCCCAATTTCCATTTACCTCTTCGTCTCGTACCGACAATATTTCATAGCGAATCGACGGAATCCTTGAAATATCGAAATGAACGAAACAATGAAATAAATCAAGGAAGAAAAAGCACAGTTGTCAAAGATATTTCTGGCAGACATCACCAACAGAGAAAGGGAGGGCGGGGGGAGGAGGGAGTTGTTGAAGGGTGAAAAGAAAAAAAGAAAGAAAAGTGGGGAAAGTTAATCGTAAATGCACGTGGCCCCCTCAAAAAAAGAAAAAAGAAAATACAAAAAAGAAAGTTATGCATTTAGATATTTTCTTCGAGGTTCCTCCACCACTCTCTCTCTCTCTTTCTCTCTCTCTCTCTATCTCTATCTATCTATCTCTGAACGTCTGCTGTTTCTGTAGCACTGTTGTTGAATCCAAGCAACTATATTATGAGGTGGAATGAATTTTCAAGTGCTCTCACACGCACTGTGTATGTATATGTCTGTCGAAGAGAAAAAGAGAAAGAGAGAGAGAGAGAGAGAAAGAGAAGAATATCTGTGAGATCGGCAGATGTGGCACACACTTTCTCGATTATGTTGTATGCGCGAGGTCTGCCTCTGACTTTTTGTAAATAAAACTGATGAACGATCGAAAAAATTTTTTTCTTACAGAATTATCATCAATTTTCACGCAAAGATATATTTCTACGAATTTAGAAAGAAAAGAAACGAAAGAGAGAAAAAAAACAAAACATATATGCGAATTAAGTATCGAGATGATTACTTACGATCGTTTTGTTTTTTAAATGAAAAAAATCGATTCTATAAAACGAAAAAGGAAAAGAAAGAAGGAACAAAAAAAAAAAAGAAAAAGAAACTAGGAAAGAAGGGCCAGGACTGGGTTGAATTGGGCGAGGTAGGTTGGTAGAGGGGGGGAAGGGAACGAGAGAAAACGTAGACCGTAGTCGTTTAATTATTTTTATGGAAATGTTCGTCGTCGGTAGTCTGAGATTACTTGTGCAATTTCATGGCACGACTCCGATTCATAGGATTTCTGGTAGGTAGATAGGTAACTAGGTAGGTAGATAGGTAGGTAGGTAAAGAGGGAGGAAGGGAGGGTGGTAGGTAGGGGCTCTGGCCCTTCTCTTGCATAATGTTTCGAATATGCGATGGTAGTTTCGCCCTTAAGGGATGGTACCACGATGGAAACATCTCGAGGGGTGGTTTACCCCTCGTGGCCAATCTTGCGTCGATTGAGAATGCCCCCCGGGATATGGACGAATGTTTCGCGTGTGTGTATATGTGTATGTGTGTGTGTGTGAGAGAGAGAGAGTTTCCCTATCTTGAATATAATAAATACGACTTCATCGACATTTATCTTGGATCCCAAATATAGTTTTATGTATATATATATATATATGTAATAGTCTGTTTAAGTTATACAGCAAAGAGCATCTTTACGTTATCGTTCGACGAGATAAGATTCGTAAATAGTTGCTGGTTTAGATTTCTTTTCGAATCTTATTCCACTCTTTTATTCCGTCAAGTATCGTTCAATAGCGAATGGTAACAACAGCAACACCCTATTTCTATTCGCACAGAACGCATATAATTTCAACTTAGGAATACGTATTATATACAAAGGGTGAACGTCACAGATGGGGTGGAATCTGAAAAGTTTATGGTCCAAGTTTCTCATACCAAATTCAAATATCCCGCTGCGCTGGAATACGATCGATGACTAATCTCCACCGATATACGTAACCTCTTCGATTTCCCTTGTGAATAAATTGTCATTATTACAAACACGAATAATATCGATAATAATGAAAAAGATCGCTTTTTTTTATATAACACCGATATGACCGATTTAATTTACATTTTCTTTTTCTATTTTTTTGTTTTGTTTTTTTGTTCTTTTTCTTTCTTCTAATAAATAAAGAAGAACGAGCGAGGTAAACAAATAACGTAGATACTATTTGGAAAGTATATAAGAACGTGTATTTTTCTTAGTCGAATATAACGAAGATGCAAGCGAGAGATTTGGAGACTCTCTGTGCATGGCCTCCCTTCTCTCTCTCTCTCTCTCTCTCTCTCTCTCTCTCTCTCTCTCTCTCTCTCTCTCTCTCTCTCTATCGGTTTGGTTGACAGAAGATAAACAGGCAGATCTACGACGCCGGTCAGTCGCGCCCGTTTTAACGGCAACGGTCCGAGATAGAGTCCTCGTTTTATTATCTATTTGCTTTTTACATGGGCCTCGTGCGCTTATATACAAATGCGATCTGCTTTATACGAATACATACAAATACACTTATGGATACGTTCGTTGCCCTCTTTGAGATCAGTTTCAATCGATTCAAATGATCGACGTGATATTTCTTATTATTTCTTTACTTTTCTTTTTTTTTTCTTTTCTTTTTTTTTTCTCGAAGCTAAACGACTCATTGAAAGATAGAAAAGGAAGAGAAAAAAAAATACGTACATAAGTTTCACATGCATACACGTGTATGTGTATGTATATGTGTGTGTGTGTGTGCGTATGAGAGACAAAGCAGGAGTAGGATATGTCTACGTAGGCGTACTTAGGTGATAACAGTTAGGAAGGCTCGACGAAGAAAGGATTATAAGTTGCAGCTGCACCGGGATGTTTATACGCTCGCTGAGTGCAGCGATCCAAGAAGGAGACCTCATTTCGCGAGCCTTCTGAAAACGTAAACCGACACGTTGATTGACAAGAACCCTCTAAGCCATTTTGTAAGAGGAATCGTGTTTTACTTTCTTACTAGAGACGAACGATAAATCTATCCGATATTAAACGTCAAGGATATAAAAGTAATATATATTTATGAAAGACATATATACGTACATACATACATACATACCTTTTCCTTATTCCTATTCATGATTATCTTCTCGATTGATATCGTCCTTCGTTTCACTACAGTCATATTTATCGACTCCATGGATAAACAATTTATACGATAAAACAACTTCATTGTTTCACTAAATAAAAGATATTCACTGTAATTATTTATTCGTTTCATCAAGGATCAACAACAAAATTTCGCAAAATCATGCGAAAATAAAAGGAACGTGAAATATGTTACAAGTAGTAATAAATAGAACTGTTTTAATACTGAAATTTTATTGGTTCATCAGTACGAACCAATCAGATGAGATCCAATGAGATATTGTTATTTCAAATCGGTCAATTTCTCAAAATTGCAAATATCCATATATATGTATATTTTATTCAATCAGAAGCCATTTAATAAAATTTTGTATAACTATTTATTGTTTCGTATTGATTAATTTCCTAAATATCACATATATATATATAATATACATATTTATTTCAATTGCATATAAATCTAAACTATCTGTCTCAGCCAATCAGAAATTGCATATTAATGTATATGTATATCTATCTTAGCCAATAAGAAGCGATCTAATAAAATTTTGCATAACGATTTATTTCAAATTAATTTTCGAAAGATATATATATATATATATATATATATATGTAATATACATTTACCTTAATTGCAAAAAAACTTGGAATTCTAAAAGAATCGAATAACATTTTCAAAAATCATATATCTTACTTTGCAGTAAAAGCACTTTTAATCCGATGAGAATCGAATAACATATTCTATGATAATGTTTAGGTTAAGCTTCATCATTGTCGTTAACAAAAAGAAGACGAAATTCGAGCTATGTACTTACGTATGTATGTGGTTCGTCTTTCATGAGCAGCAAATCGTTCGTTTTCATTCGGACGATGAAATCAGGGTCGCGTGAAAGGGCTTCCGGTTGCATTCAGATATCAGAAGGCAGAAGAAAGAGAGAATTAACGGGGCAAAAGGGCGACATGCTTGATAGACGACGAGGTCCTTCTAAGACTTCCCCCTCTCTCTTTATTTCTCTCTCACTCATTCTCATTCTTACTCGTTCTATTTCTCTCTCTCTCTCTCTCTCTCTCTCTCTCTCTTTCATTTTCTATCTATCTATCTCAATCTCTCTCTCTCTCTCTTTCATTTTCTATCTATCTATCTCAATCTCTCTCTCTCTCTCTCTCTCTCTTTCATTTTCTATCTATCTGTCTCAATCTCTCTCTCTCTCTCTCTCTCTCTCTCTCTCTCTCTCTCTCTTTTATTTTCTACTTGTCTATCTATCTCTCTCTCTCTCTCATTCTCTTTAGTACCGTACGTAGATGTTCCGTGCGTTTCGTGATTATGAATGCGGATTAACTTTATTTAGACTCTCTCCTCTATCCGTCTTTCTCTCTACGACTATTCATCAAGATCTAAGGAGTGACGAAACAATACTGTCGTCTCTTTCTCTCTGTCTCTTTCTTTCTCTGCTTCCTACCATGTCCTGATTTATTTTCACAGAATGCTCGTTTGAACTTCGCGCCAATATATCAGGAGCAGTTCCCCCTTTTAAATCTATCCAACATACACGCATACATACATACACGCATACATACATACACGCATATATATATATACATACATACAATATTCATTTATCATTCTATACGTGATCGGTGTTACGAGGATAGGATTTCGATTTTATTCATTCCGAAACTCGTTTCAAAATAATTTCTTTGACGAAATAAGAAGAAGGAATCTAGTTTAAATTTCAAAAGAATGATTATACGTGAAGTAGATGGAGGGACGTTATATATCAAAACGTAAAAATTCAATTGAAAAAGTTTTACCTTGAAATTAAATGGACGGAAGGAAATAAGAAGGATTATGGATCAATTGTGGAGGACCAATCGTAAGTCTTCGAGTATTCTGATCTACAAAAAAAAAGAAGAAAACAAAAAAAAGAAAAAAGAAAGAAAAAAATGATAAAATGTCGGGAATAATTATTCTCGTTAAAACGATTAAAGTAATAACGCATAACACACGAGATATATATATATATATATAAATGTTGTCTTCATCAAGGATATCGAGTTTTCGATATCACAATGCGCGGGCTTTTCTATCAAGTCGAACGACCACCAATCATGTTAATTGAAGGTTTATGTAAACTCCGCTCCGAGGTGTGTGATCATTTCTAACTAATATACATCTTCTTATGTATTATTTTTATTATTTTTTTACTTTTTTCTTCCATGAAGAACGTAATTATCTATCCTAAGGTGAAATATTATATGTTAGAAAACGTCTGTAATATTTTTCGATGATATAGTATAATTTACTTTGAAAGTAGTACTACAGCGTGTATGTACTACGTTAATCATGATAAGATGATGAATCAAAAGAGCAATGAAAATATTATATTTTTCAAAAGATATTGAAATATTATACATAATTCTTTGTAATTGTTTCTTTTTTTTTCTTGTACTAAAAAGTACAACAAAATTAACTGATTAATTATTATCATTATTGTTATTATTATTATTATTATTATTATTATTGATAATTAATAAAAAAAAAAAGAAGAAAGTAGAATGTAGAATTAAAAAGCGGAAATGATTGTTCGGTCTTCTTGAAAAAGATATGGTTTGTGCATATTAACAAAAACAGATCTATAGATTTTTATTAATAAATTGTATTAATAATTTATATGGATTTTTCGTCGAGTGACGTAAAATTCCATAAATTTGTTTATTTTGTATTGAAGTATACATTTTACAATAATAGATGACTTATACTAAATACATAATACATACAGAGTTATACTAAATACATAATACATGATGTATAATTTGTCCCTTTGATTAAAGATTTCAATTCAGATATTTATACATTGACCGTATTCGTCTTACCATGTCAATTTACCAAATCCCATTTCTTCATCCGTTTGCGATACAAATTCAATAAGAGCACTATAAAAATATATAAATTATAGCAAGAATAAATGAATTAATTATTATATCGAATAAAAATATATTGAATAAATTGTTCTAAAATTTGAAAAATGTTCAATTACTTAAGTATTTGTCCCTCTTGAGTATCCCAATTTACTGTACCAGGATGCGATATTTTATATTCTAATAAATTATTTATTGCTTGTCGAAGATCCTGTATAACTTTGGCAGTTCTAGGTTCGCAAATGAAATTTTGCGAAGTATTTAATGTGATTATGTACTTTCCATTTTCTCTTCCTAAAATAAATATTTTATTAATATAAAATCGAGGGATTTTAAAGAGAATACTATGCGTGCAAAGTAACTATTGTATGTCTTACTAATAGAACTATTTGATCCTGCGAATAATAATATTGGAGCTGTGACGCAGGATGTGTCGTGTAAATAAATAGCAGTAGATCGTTGTTTTGTAAAATACGTTAAGAAAGGACTTGGAAAATCTTTCATTTTATTATTAACACTGGATGGATGTAATTTAACGGAACCATCTTCAGGTGTCCAAGCTATTACACCATGCTTCGAATCAGATCTAAAGAATAAAAATTTAAATAATTATTATTACATATGAAAGTGTAAATCTTTATAATAATTAACATACCCATACTTTATAGTGGCAATGTTTGGATATAATCCTGCACAAACAATAGCTTTTATCAAGGCTATATTATTAGAATTTCTATTAGCATCCTCATCGATTGGATTATCATTATCTAAAAATTTCATTTCGTACAAGTGTTGAGCAAACTGACGTTTCATTTCGGAAAGAAGCTTCAAAGTATTAAAGGACAAAAAATATTCATGACAGAAACCAAAATTATAATTGATTTCAAATCTCCTAAGAGCTTCCGCGAGAGCAATATGATCGCTAAATTCCCACAAACTGAGTTCTAATTTTTTTTTCATTGCTTGTTCTTCTTTTCCCAAAGGACAATAAAAAGCATCTTTAAATGTGAGACTGGCTGCTATAGCAAATACTGGATCTATGCAAGAAAATAATGCGGCCCATATAATCATTTTACCTGTAAATTAAAAGAAAGTAATTGATATTACAATGATTTAAAATAATTTACGATTGTATAAAAAAAAAAAAAAAAAAAAAAAAAAAAAAAAAAAATAAATAAATAAATAAATAAAAAAAGAAGAAACAAATTACCAGTCCTAGGATCAAGAGGAAGTTGCGCCAAATGATAACCCAGAGGTGTCAAATGTTCGTCATTGTCTAAAGCATTTAATGTTCTCAATAAATCAAGCGATAAATCAATAGCTTTTAAATTAGGTGGATCCATAACACTGGCAAGGAATTGCTTTGCTTCCCCTAATTGTAAAATTTTTATCTGTAATATCACTTCTTCTAATCGCGTACGTAACATTTCGGGTAATGGATAATCATCGAACGTCATTTCTCTTGCTTTACTGTAGAGATGATAACAATATCCTTTTTTCACTCTAAGGACAAAAAAATATTAAAGAAAAAATAGTTATTCCTGATAATAAAATATATTATTAACCCTTTGAGTGCTATGGCCGCACATATGCGTCCAGCGAAAGCTATCGACATAGACTATGGACGCAATTATGCGCTCGGCACATGCTATCAGTATGGACTATGGACGCAAATATGCGCCTGGCAAAAATGATCAGTGTATTATGGTCAAATGTATATGTTCGGCAATTGTTTTCGGCAATTATCCAACATTCTGAAAAAGTATTCAGTCACCGGCGATCGTCAGCGTCAGCCGCGTGCCGTCCATACGAACTCCATTGGCCACGAGTATTCAGCACTCAAAGGGTTAAGTAAGAATTGCTTACCTTCCTGCACGACCTCGTCTTTGTTTAGCATTAGCCATAGATACCCATTCGGGTTCTAACGTTTCCATATTTTTATTCACATCGAATCTTGAAAGCTTTGTTTTTCCACAGTCTATTACGTAGACTACATCTTCTATTGTTATAGATGTTTCAGCGATGGAGGTTGCAATTATTATTTTACGTATGCCAGTAGGTGGTTCCTTAAATATAAGCCTCTGATCGATCGTTGGCATACGAGAATGAAGTGGATAAATAATAAATCTACCTATATAAAAAAAAAAAAAAAAAAAAAAAAAAAAAAAAAAAAAAAAAAAAAAAACAAAGAAAGAAATAACAGAAAAAAAATATTTATGTAACTTTTTTTTTTTTTTTAATTATGCATTTCATAATGCAAATAACTTACTATTTGGATATCGTCCAGAGTTCAACATAATTCTGTTTAACTTAACGATATCCATCATTCCAGGTAAAAATACTAAAATAGCTCCAGGATCTTTCGTCGTACATATATGATTGATCAAATCTTCTATAAGTTCTAAAGATAAATTTTCACTATCTGGATGGCATAATTGGTCTATAACAAACTTAGGATATTTTTTCTAAAAGACGAAACATCGTTTAATTCTTATGATCATATTAAACTGGAATGTGTATAAATATATATATTCATTTTCAATATATTATACATTGCTTACTTCTATGACAAGTTTCTTTATATATGGATTTATAATATTTAGAAAATGACAATTTTTTTCATGCTGTTGCTTATATTTTTTTTGATATTTTCTATAA
Source organism: Vespa crabro (assembly GCF_910589235.1). NCBI lineage: Eukaryota > Metazoa > Arthropoda > Insecta > Hymenoptera > Vespidae > Vespa > Vespa crabro. The sequence continues at coordinate 1,293,983 of NC_060977.1, read as the reverse complement.
CCAAGTTCTTTTTCTTTAAAGGTACTTTCAATTAAACGAAATCTGTAAAAAAAAAAAAAAAGAAACAAAAACAAATACAGAAAAAAAAAATAGTAAGTATATATAATATAATCGTTTATCGTATGAATAAACGATACTCACCCTGTTAATAATAATACATCTTCTAAATAAAATTCTTCTACGGGATATGTGAATCCTGGTATGTGAATTATTGGACAATCATTATAATAATCGGAAAATCTTTCAGAATTAAGCGTAGCACTCATCAAAACCACTTTCAAATCTGGTCTCTATATAATAACAAATCCATTTATATATTATATTTTCAAAAAATAAATACATAAGTGTAATAATGTCGATAATAATAACGTACCACAGGAATTATTTGTTTCAATAAAGTAATAATAAAGTCACTTTCTGTACTACGTTCGTGAATTTCGTCCAATATTATATGCGAAAATCCTTTCAGCGCTGGATCCGATTGCATAAATTGCAATAGCATGCCGGTGGTGCAAAATAATATACTTCCACGTTCTCTAGGTGGTATCCTTTTATAAAATAATATACATTTTTGGATTAATAATTAAAAAATTGATCGGGAATATATAATTTACATACTTTTCTAATCTTATTTGAAATCCAACAGATTTGCCAAGTCTCTCTGCTCTTTCAGCAGCTACTCTTTCAGCAACAGATATTGCTGATATCCTTCTTGGTTGTGTACAAATGATTCTAGTAATGCTACCATTTCTCTCTTCTAATTCGCTATCTAAAATAAATTGTGCAACTTGCGTTGTCTTACCACAGCCTAAAATAATAAATTAAATCATAATATAGATTAAAACAATCCTTTTTAATATATCAAAGTATTAGAGAAAAAATTACTTACCAGTTTCACCACTGATCACCACAACTTGATTTTTTTTTATTAAATCTAAAATATCTGCTTTCTTTTCATAAGCAGGTAATTTCTTCCTAAAAGCTTGCATAGCTTTATAATCACTGCTATACAATTTCCCATTATATTCGTCTAATAGACTTTTGTCAGAAATAGGATCTCTTTCAAGTTTGGATTTAGCTGACATAGCTTTGGCAATATTATGTTGTATATTGCCAGATAAGATTTCTAAAAACTTTCTTTTAAACTGCGAGTCATGAATGTGAGTATATTTATTTTCTAAATCATTGCTTGTACTATTCTGTTTTTCTTCGTCATTGCATAATTTATTGTACAGTCCTTTGGAATTTTCAACTGCTAGTTTCATTGTTTGTTCTACTTTTTGCTTTAATTTAATAATACGTAATTCCCTTTTTTTAGCCCTGTTTTTTTGAAGATCCCTATAGTACAAACCTATTTCTTTTCCTCTTAACCAAGACGGATGACCATTGCCTCTACCGCCCGATTGCCCATGATTTTGTGAAGACGACATAGATGAATTTGGTTGACTTTGTTCATCTGTTAAATGAATACTACTTTCAATAACAATAATATTAATATTTCTTAAATATTAACTATGATTACAAGATAAAAATAATTATATTATTTATATCGAATCAATAAAATTATTTAACAAAAATTCTCGTGTTACACAAAAATAAAATATTGATTAAATCAAATGTTTGTTGTTTCACGTAAGTATTTATCATTTCTAAGAAGATTACAAATTCTAATAAATTTACTTCCTCTTCCAAATCTAGACGATCTTGGTGATGTTTTTGATGTATGCTGATAAGACATTTTTTAGTTTCATATATGTAAATTTAAAACAATATCTTTACTAATATCGTATTAATTGACAGAATTCACACCAGTTATCCGGTCAGCGAATCGTTAAAGCAATTGCTAACCTTCGTTTACTATATCACAAACTAATTTATTTATTTAGTAAGACCTTCCAAGAAGATGAAGAACTCGTGGCTCCATCTGTATCAACGAAATATCAAAAAATCGTGGAAAGCGGGAAAAATGAGTCTTTTCAAATTATGATAAAAAATATCGGAAAGAAATATATATCAATTGAATTGATATATTTATATATAATATAAGAAATTAAATTGTAAATATATCAATAAAAGCGAATGAATTTGTTCGAAATGAAAATAAAAATGCAAAGGAAATAATAATAAATAATATTTTATAATAGCTACGTCGAAAAGGTAGATTTCGAACAATATTATGGAAGGAGTAGTCATTCCCGTTTACTTATGACTCATGATCACTTTCGTTTTTTTTCATTTTTAATGCGTTCAATCTTTTAACGGCTGTTACCGATTATAAAATTAACTGAACGTGTGTGCTTTGAAGAGACATGGGCACTGCAGATACCATACCAGTTGTCAAAAAATTATTAATAAATGAAAATAATGACATTATCGAAGATTACGGACCGAATTTGAAATTATTACCTTGTAACAATCAAGTTAAAGAATTACAAACAATTTTACGCGACAAGTAAGTATCGTTATTATATTTACATTAATTTATCATGCTGTAATAATCATCAATGAGATCAACTGAAAAAACTGTTCAATACTTTAATTCATATCAAAAGATATGATTAAGATTAATATTAATTAATGACACATTATATTTTACTCGTAGGAATACCACGAGGAGCGACTTTAAGTTTTATGCCGATCGTTTGGTAAGACATATGTTTCATAATTTCAACTAGAATAATTATTATTCTATCATCGTTATTTGTTTCGTTGATTTATAAAAAAATTTCAAATAATTTTTATCATTAAAATTTCTTTGATATCGTATTATTAAAATTTAATTAAGTTACTATTAAAATAAATTGAAGTTACTATTTATTAAGTTACTAATTAATAATTTACTATTAAAATTACAATTTTAGATTAGGCTTGTTATAGAAGAAAGTTTAAATCAATTGCCTTTTTCCAAACATGTGGTCATAACGCCAACCGGATCACAATACAATGGTTTAAAATATCAAAAAGGTAATTGCGGTGTTTCTATTATAAGAAGCGGAGAAGCAATGGAACAAGTATGTATATAATATAAATTGTTAATGTTTATACATATATATGAGAAAGTTCTTTAATGTTTTTAGGGCTTAAGAGACTGTTGTCGTAGTATAAGAATTGGTAAAATACTTGTAGAAAGTGATGCAGATACACACGAAGCTAGGGTTGTTTATGCCAAATTCCCAGACGACATAGCAGAAAGGAAAGTCTTATTAATGTACCCTATAATGGGTAAGCGTACGGGTTTAATACTGCACGTAAATAATTTGTAGATTAGGAAGAAATGAATTTGATTATTATTATGATCGCGTATATATTCAGGTACAGGAAATACTGTGATAAAGGCCATAGCTGTCTTAAAGGAACATAATGTATTAGAAGAAAATATCATCTTGTCAAATTTATTTTGTACTCCAGTTGCAGCCAAAACTCTGGTCACTGTCTTTCCTAAGGTAAGCCAATTAGAAAAAATTCATTAAATGTTTTTTGATATTTAAAAATAACAAAATATAACATGAGAGAAAATTCTTTTGATCAAACACACGATATGTTATTATAGATAATAATGATATATCATATTGATGATGATATAAAAGTATATGCATAAAAGTATTTGCATCTAACTTTTGCAAAAATAATAAGATGTACTTTCTTATCTTAGCTTTTAAAGTTAAATTAAGTTTTTGTATTACAGATGAAGATCCTGACCTCAGAGATTCATTGTATTGCACCAAATCACTTTGGACAAAAATACTTTGGTACGGATTAATTATATTTCATATAATCCAGAGCATACTATATTACTAGAAAATATATAATACAAAACTAAAAGAAAATTTAGTTATCGAAGGTTACATGGTGCACAGAAAAACTATACTATATATATATATATTGTGTCTATATCTGATACAAGATATTGCTATAGCATAAGTTCATTCTCAGTCAGTTTTATTATACTGAGTACCTGATGAAGTTATTATTATTATGATGATTAAAAGCATTTAGTGCTTTAACTTATTGTTCCCTTTAACGAATCATCTTAAATTTAATAACAATGTAATACATTGCAATAGTATATTAATTCAATTCAAGTCAAAGCAGGTTATAGTAAACAAAGATATATACTTTTCTTGACAGTCAGTTAAGTCAATAATATGTTCTTAGCATGTATAATTTATATTATTATTATAATCGTTTTAATGATTACCAGTAGCATGTGTCAACCTTCTACAACTTAATTTTTTCTATTTACTGTAAGACTAAGTAGTGCATCTTATTTTCTTTAGAAACATATGAAACTTTTGGCAGGAATGTTCTGCTTGGTAACCTCAAATTTTATTGTATTTTATTTTTTTTTTATTTTTTTTTTTTTTTCTTTTTTTTTCTTTTTCTTTTTTCTTTTTTTTTTCCCCCCCAAGATAAAGTATAATGTACATACTTAACTTTTATATACTGAGGCAACTACTATTTATATGATATAACTTTGTTTGAGATAAACTTAAGCTCTTGTTACAGATATGTCTCATTGAAAGTATATATTGCATTAACATATACTTTTTCGAAATAGTAATTAAAGCTTACTATTTCAATGGATGATCAATAAGTGGTTGTATAGTAATCGTAGTCTTTATACATAATACAATTAATTCATAAAACAAAGATTATCACATTATAGATTAAATGATACCATATTATCCGATCATAATACTATTTTGATATTTATGAATATCATATTCATAAAAGGAATTATGTAATTTCTTTTGCAAATATTATTCACTACAATCATATATTTGATACATTAGAACTTTGAACACTGTAATTTCATGAAGCGGAAAGATGCATAATTTTTTTTTTAAACAAAGAACATTTGATGAGATCTCTTTTCATTATAAGATTCTTTTTATTTTTCAACTTTCCAGTTTTATAGTGTTCTTAATAAGCATAATATGAACATGAAATTATTATCTCGATATCAAAATTACTTTTAATTAAATTTATTTTGAGGGATTATAAAATATATTTCTCAATAGCGGTTTATCCATGATTATTTTAATTAATTATTAAGAAATTCTCTAAGCGTTTTTACCATAGGTTTAAACAATACAAAGTTTTCTCTCAAATCCTATTCCTTTATATAATTTTCTATCTATAGAATGATAAACAAGCATAGATTTTTTGTATACATTTCTTAATTGGATGTGCATCTGATGAGACTTAAACACTCAGAAAACATAATAATTTGTATATGGTATGCATTAATATGACTGCATAATTACTTAAGCACTCCTTTTACAAGTGCAAACATTTGTAAATTGCAATTCTCTATTATAGTAAAACAATAGATAAAATCATATTTTAAGTACTTATAAAGATCATACTCTTCATATTTTATGGGTATATCTTGTAAATCAGTTTGGTATTAGATAATTCTACAAATTATTTTGTAAATCTTAAAAAATGCGATATATTATCTGTGTTATATCTTTCTTCTGTGTTATCATTAGTTAATCGAAAATGAACACAAAGTTATATTATGAAATTTTGCAATTTAGCGATTTACAGATGTATACTTGCCTTATTGATTAATATTGCATTTTAGTGGATACATTATCCTTTTTGTGAAAATGTTGCATATATATATATATATATTTATTCATACTCTAATGTGAATTTCAGTATAATACATATTGTTATGTAAAGAAGGAAACAAAAATTGCAACACACTCATAATAAGAATATGTATGTTTGAATCTGTGTGTGAAAGAAATGTGTTCAACAAGAACTTGTTGAGAGTGGTGTGTGCAATAATGAAATTTTGTTATACATATTAGCATAAACGTATTTCAGTAATTTTATTATTTTTTTGGAGATAAGATCTAATTACACTTTCATATATAATCATTATTTATCAGTAATTGAATGCATCTTTGTACCGTGCTGAAATGCGTTTTATTTTTAAAAAAAGTAAAAAATAAGAAAATTCTCCTGTTTTTCGCTATTCATACTTCATAATAATTAATTTCATAAAGAGAGCAATTTTCACGGATAGCCACATTTAAAGAAACGTGATAACAAAAAATTTAGAATATATTTTTACAAAGAAAATACAAAAAAATCAAAGGGGTTTATAAAATGTATTATTATTGATAAACGTATATGTTCTCTTTCTTTTTTTTGTTTTATACTTTTATCGTTATTATTTTATAATATTGTCGGCAAACTATTTGCCTTACAATGTGCCTGTGAAAATGCTGCATCAGACAGACGATGAATAGCAATTGCAGAAGTAGCAAAAAAAAAAAAAAAGAAATTAATCAATGATTATATATGTGTATGTAGAGATGTCTGCCATCATGATCCATAAATTTAAATAAAAATTGCTACTTCAGCTGTTATTTACATCCAAACTGGCAGGAACATTTTTCATACTTGCATACCTGCGTATTGAGAAACAATGTTACATAGCATTATAGATCAGTATACAAATAAACATATACACAGTGGATATTTGTTAGATAGTACTATTAATCTAAAATAAATGAAAACTTATATAAACCAATTACCCTTTATTTATTTTTGTTTTCTTTTGACATATATGTTGCAATTTGAGAAGCAAAGTGAATATAAAAAAATGATATCCTTTTATATCCATGATAGTATTTGTTTACAAAGCCTTATAGTTTCTTGATTATATAAAAAATGAAATGGTATTCGTATATATTTCTAATAATTTTTTAAAAATCTTTATAAGGAATAACATATATGCTCTTTTCATGTAGGAAGAAATAATGTTTGCAATGAAATAAATATCTGATTATTCTGATCGGTCATAAATGATGATGACAAGTAATGATAATAAATTAATCATCTTAATATATGTATAAGCCAAATCTAGGCGATACTGATATAAATTATATATTTTCTCTATTAGTACTTAATATTATTATTTAAATAATACTTCTGTAAATAAATAATAGACTTGATTTAGATATAGAATTTTTTTTTCTTCATATAAAAATTGTAATTATCCAAAGCACATTTAAAATTGTTGTTTTCAGGAACAATTTATTACGACATAGGGGAGGCAGGTGTACAGTGGGAACATTTTTGAAGAAAATCTAATAGAGAAATTCTATCATATATCCTACAAATTTCAAAGAGATGACTTATACATAAATTCAAAGAGTTGCTAAATTAAACAAAGTTATAGTAAGTAAAATATATTTTTAATTTTTGGCTGTGTAGTGTATATACATATGTGCCTTGATGATTATTATTGTTTAAAGGATAGTTTATAATATATAGAATTTAAAGTTCTTTTTAAATCAGTTATTTAATAAATAAATTCATTATTTTATAATATACGTTTTGTTTAGCAATGTTTGTTGTTATAAAATGTTAAATATTTATTTCTCATAGCACAGAGTATTTTTCATATATTTATATATCAATATCTCATTATATTGCAGAATAGAGAATTTTAATAGTGATAGTTACATTAATACTTATGTAAATGTACATTTATAAAATTTCGACATATTTTATACGAAATAAAAAATTCATTGTTGATCGAGTGAAAAATTTTATAGAAAAAATCAAAAATATTTTGTAATTTAACAATAAATATTTTCATGGTATATATATATACTTGGATTTTTATATATTAAGTAAGAATTAAGTTTTTATGTATTACTTACCATGTTTTTTAAAAAACATTTCCTTCATCCATGTATCCTATATATTTTTCACATAATATTATTGGAAATTTAATATTCTTACTTCTTCGATATTGTATATATTATAAAAGGATTTATTTTTGTTTTGTTTCAACAGTAATATGTAGATAATCGAAATTGTATATATATAAATTAACTCTTTGTTTATTACATCTTTCAAAGTAATCATACGCAATATAAATAATTGTTATGATTTGTATATATTATGTATGAAGAATTATGATATTGCAAATATATGTATTTTATTCAAAATCTATTATAGTAAATTTTATTTATTTATAGCATTATTATCCAGCACCTATAAATTGTTTATCTGATATACAATGCATCAGATTTAGTTCTGCTAAAAAGCAATTAAATTTTTTAATGTTTGACATTTTTAAATTGTAAATGTCAAAGCTATTTCAGATATATAAGCTATTTCATATGATATATTTATTATAGAAGTTTGTAGATTATAATAATTCAAGCATAACATATTCTAACCATAACCAGCATGTAAATGTAATAATAAAGCTTAATTTCTTGATAAAATAATAGGAGAGAAAAATAGTAATATTAGGCCTTTCAATGATGCAATAGCTATAAAATGTAAAGCTATATAAATATATATATAAACAATAATAAAATTATTATTAATTGTAGATAAATAAATAAAAACGTCTGTAATTAAAAATTGAAAATATTTCGATAATAGTTTTGTTAATTGTTGCCAAAATATATATTTAGAAATGTGTCGATTGCACGATTAAACTTTTGATTTCTTAAATTCCTTTATTATTCAATAAGCAACAAAAAGGCCTCAATAATCTAAAAATTTAATGTTTGAAACGAATAAAATGTTTTGTTCCTTATCAACAATACTCTATCAGTATATACACTGACGTTGATTAGGTCACTTGTCTTTTTTCTTATGACTAAAGTATATTAAATATTTGTAAAATGCTTTGTCACAAAGGAAGTGCAACTTTGTTACTTGTTCCATATTTCCTTTCAAACAATAAATATACATTTACATGAGAACATTACATTTGATCGATTATATTTAATAAATCTCTTGGTATTCTAATTTTTGAATGCATCACTAATCCTTCATTTCTCATTTATTTTTATACAATAATTAATTTGTCTTTCAAATATTGCTGTATTTCTACGAAAATTGTTACGTATATCCCTAAAGAATAATACACTTTCATAGCAAAAAAATTGCTAGACAAAGAATTTGAATTCTCTGTTACCGTTACTATATAAGAATAACAAGACAAATAGATGAGGATAAGAAATAATATGATTTCTAATTAATCTTCAGGATAAAATACTTACAATTTGTAAGCTAACATGCGCAAATGAAAAATTTTAAAGAGGCTGAATAATACTGTTCCTTCAAAGAAGAGCATAATTTAGTAGATAATATATATATATATATATATATATATATATATATATATATATATATATATATATATATATTTAGATATTATATATACTCTTTTCTAAATTTTTTTGTTAAACTTCTAACAATCTCAGCACACTATAATACGTTTAACTCCGATCTGACCTTTTCATTATAATGATAATAATGAGCAAAAGATGCTTGATATCTTTCAATATGAAAACTGTAATGAGAAGCAATGGAGAGATATAGTGTAAACGATTCAACTTAAAAATTGATATAGACTAATATTATGAAATAAAATAAAATCTCATTTTGTATGTAAAAAAAAAAAGAAAAAAAAAAAAAAAAAGAAAAAAAATTGATATAGATTTTTGATTTCAATTCGACGCGGCTCTACAAAAGTATCATGTATGGATGACCCTATTCAATTCAATTAATATATATCCTGTTGTTCAGAAAAGTGGTAGTGGCAGTATACTCACTCAGCCTTAAAAAGATGATAGTCATAATTCTGTAAAGTGAACTTGTTAATAATAGCAAAGTTCATAAATTGGCCTATTCTAACATAACAAATATATTTACCTCTATTCTTCTTTTTCTTGATCATCAGACTTCTCTTCATTCTTATCGCCAGTTTCTTCCATTTGTTCTACATCTTCTTCATTCGCTTTTGTTCCACCATCAAGTTCTGTCGGTTTAGATCCATCCAATGGATCATTATCCTTTGGCAAATCCGTTCTATTTTCTGCACTAAAGTGGTAAATATTTTCAGAGTTTAATAACCTTTTAGAGTTAGTTATAGAATTCTTAATATGCTATTATACATCAATATAATATAAAATTATTATATTATTTGTTATATCAGTAAATCATTAATTTATTTATATAGTTTATAACTGAATTCAATATAATTTACTACTTACAAAATTATGCAATCAAATATTTCGTAGTGCATACCTTTCTGATTTTACTGTAGCTGCATCTTTGTCTGTGGATGGCTGCAACAAATACGTAGTATTTATGAGTAGACAAAATAAATTTAGTATCAAGGACACAAGCCTAGAAAATAAGTATAGGTCATAAAATTTCTGAGAATTAAACTTTTAACATATAACTGAAAAACAATATTAATATAGGAAAATATATGGCGTTCAGTTGTTATAACGTTAGATATTATATCCAATTTTTATGAAAACAAATTAATATATTTTTTTTATTTTCACATAACAAAATTAATTTAATAACAAACCTCTCGACTCGAAGTATTCCCATTCTCTTGAATATCATTATTTTGTGCTTTCGAATCTTGAGATATATCCTCTGGACTAACTGGAGGTGTTATTTTAAGAAATTTTTCTAATTCATCTAATTCATTAGCCATATCAAAATCTTCATAATCCTAGAATTACATTGATTATTATTATTATCATTGTAATTCTTATTTCAAACATAAAATATAAAAAATATCAAAATTTACCCCACAATATTCATCTTCGTTAAATATTTGAGGTGGTAAAGGATATTTACTGTCTCTTCCAACGCTATTGCTTTGCATAAACTCTTTATCTAACTCTTTTCCTGGTTCAGTTATATCAATAGTTTCATAATCTACATTCTTACTATCCAATATCATTAAAACCCGTTGCTGTCTTTTCTTCACCTATTAAACATTATAGCCAACAATGATATTAAGATAATTTCTAATAACGGTAATAAATTTTCCATTATACTTAAGTTAAAAATAACATACTATAGTTACAGTTTTTATAGTTAATACATAATATTGTTTACAGATAACAATAAATAAAACACTTGTAAAAAAAAAAAAAAATACGTTAAAGAAAAAATAATTGATTAGAAGTGTATATAAGAAAAATCGAATCCCCTCTCTCTTTCTCCACAATGTATTCATATATGTGTATATCTAATTCAATATCAAAAAAGCGTGAAACTATATACAAGGTATATCATGCCAATGAAAAGTGTAATAAGAAAGAAAAGAACAGTAGAAAATCGAAGCAACACAAAGTATGAGAGAACTTTCACCAACGGTACGAGAAAAATCACTCGTACGATCATTGACACGTTGAAAGATTAAACGTTATAACATATGTATGAAAATATTCCTGATTTCAAGGGACCTAATATAGCATAATGATAGTACGACTGACAGTGACCACCGTCCGATTCTATGAATTTGATTGTAATATGATACACTATAGGTCGTTAAGCGTGAAATGTCATAAAGAATCGATTGAGGCCGGTAGTACGATCACAATCAGTTATAGATCTTGGAATGGATCATTATTTTATCGAATATATTATAGTTCATTCATTTTAAGGTTATTGTTCGATCGAAAGAAAATGTACGCTATTTCTTTTTCTTCTTCTTTTTTTTTCTCTTTTTACTCACTTCCTTGTTCCCGCTGATACCCGATACGTAGATTTTAACGACCATCCTTAGCCGGTGTCTCCTTCGTATCGATCGACGCCTTCCAGCTTTATCTCTCACAGCAACGATCCTTTTATGACCCTACAAAACGTTATAACGAACAAATCAGTTATAATTCGTGATTCACCGCGAATTTATTGTATTTCTAATCTAACGGCGATGACGATGAGAATGAGTAACAGAGGACAATTTCATCAACGTACACAGAATAGGCTACTGCTCCTTGTTTCTAATACTTTCACACTGTGTCTGTAGCTACGTCATTCGTGCTAGTCTTCCCTTCGTGTTAGAGGTGTTCTCATAGGCGATCGTACTCTGTATGTGTCAGCTAACGGGAGGTGCCGCCACCGAACATCATATATACAGAGTGTCTATAAAATAATCTTACTTATAATTTTGAATCTCCTTACTTTTTCAATACAATTATCATATTATCATCAACTTATGTACAGTGCAAATGTAATATAATATAAACTTATTCGCCAATAATTCTGTTTTATAAAAATAATTTTCTCTTCATATATAAAATCTTATTTTATATATTTATATGTATTTTGTATATATGTATATATACATATATATATATATACATATATATCAACATGAGAATTAATTATATAATGCTAATTAAAATATTTTTTATTTCAATCACTATTATTACACTTATTAAACATCATTGTTACTAAATAATCAAATAATAATTTTGTTTTTTGAATTTCCTCCGCACTTCCGGTGCGCGGTCTATTTCACTAGAATCGTTTTTGGCGCTCGCGTTCCTTCTTCCGGTTTTCACAAAGGTGTCGCATAATTGTGCAAAATGGTAAGATGTCAAATCTGTTATTTTTAATAAAATCGTTTGAATCTATTTAAAAAATTATTATAAGTATATCATGTTATAATGTTTTTACAATTTTTTGTACATATATTATCTTAGAATGTTATATTTTTAAGTAAAATTGTGATGTGAGGTTATGTAGTGAAATTGCTCCCTTTTTATTCTGAATGTTGTGATATTTTATCTAAATAGTACAAAAATCAAAATTTGTTTTTTTTTTTATTTAACAGAAATGTAATTTCCGTTTAGATTAAAGATTATTAATTTATGATTATTAATGTGTAATGTTAAAATAATTAACAGTATCAAATTATATTGTGATAAGTGTGTTTAAAAAGTTTTCATGTCAAAAAGAAATTTCTTTATATACATATTGATTATTGTCTAATTAAATTGGTTTGGTTTCTGCTATTAGGCTAAACGTACAAAGAAGGTTGGAATCACAGGGAAATATGGTACCCGATATGGAGCCTCTCTTAGGAAAATGGTTAAAAAAATGGAAATAACACAGCATAGTAAATACACTTGTACCTTCTGTGGCAAGGTTAGTACATATATTATCCACATATATATTGTTTGTACTTCATTATAATATTAATCAACTTCTGTTTAAATTCTATTTCTATAGGATGCTATGAAACGCAGTGTTGTTGGAATCTGGTCATGTAAACGATGCAAAAGAACAGTCGCAGGTGGTGCGTGGGTATATTCTACAACTGCTGCTGCATCGACTAGGTCGGCAGTTCGAAGATTAAGGGAAGTTAAAGAGCAGTAAATGTATATAATAAATACGTTAAAGTACATTTTGTACATCTATTTTTTATTTCATCTCCTGACTCATAAATTTATATTGTCATAGATTTAACTTTACGAGTATAATTGACTTATGAATTACCACCCTATACATTGAAGTTACAGGTTGTATCTTTGTCTTAACATTAAAAAAGATAACAAATAACAGTAACTGTTCAAAGTATACAATAAGTTACAAAGTGTCCAGAGCCATTCGATAATAAAAGTAAAGTCTAGTTTATTCAAAGCATCATTATTATAATCCAGTTATATTTAATTGCCCTCAGTAAATGTGACTTTACTTCAAATTTGAGATAAATAGTTCTGAAGAAGTACGACTCTATGTATACACCACTAAATACTCGTAGTATTCTATCTTTGAGGCACATTGGACTCAAAAATTCAGGGTATCGACACACCTAATTATTTTTATGTATGTACATTCAGAGTATAAATTATACAATGAACTATGTTTTAACAATATAAGTATTAATTGATTTATATAAAAGAATATACATTGTAGTTAGAATGTAAAAAATCTGTACAGTGCAGATACATATAACAAATAATTTATTTGTTAAAAGCTGGCAAATTAGTCATATTCTATACACGTTTCATTTCACAGATAAGTAGCACATGAGGATACGTATACCTTTTTTTAAGGCTTTGTTATATAGAATTATTTATAATTTTGTGATTTTTATCAAAATTAAATTGAAGGTGTATGTTTCTTACAAATGTAACTGATTGTGTGTATATATATATATATATACACATATATTTATGTGTATATATATATATATTTCGAAAAAATTTCATAGATTTATGTTGATTAGAAAACTTTTGCAACTTAGTAACTTTTAAACATCTAGAAATGAATATTGATCCACTTATTAAGAATCTTTTTTACTGTTGCCCAATGATTTATACTTTTATAAAGTATATGAGGCCATGTAACATTGGTAAATGCTTCTTTTTTTTTTTCATGCAACTCGTTACATACAATATAAGTACACTAGATTACTTCAAAATGGCTTGTTGTAAATTAAGTATAATTTACAGTTCACAAGTATAGAATAATATCGATATATATATATATATATATATATATATATATATATATATATTATATATAACTTAATGGAACCTGTGTAGATTGCTTTATTGTCTTTAAATTTGCATCTTCTGACTTTCAGCATATTATAAACAAAAATTCGTCAAGATGGAATAAGAGTAAATAAATAACACTCTTTAAGATATTAAAATATTGGAAGTTTGTTTCATTGGATTCTTCTATGTAATGGACATTACTATAATTAAGCTTAACATTTGTAAATATATATATGTACACATATATATATATATTTTTTTATATATATGTATATATACATATATGTATATATATATATGTTTATATATATGTTAAAAACATTAAAAAATACAGAAAACAAAACGATCAAAGATTTCTATTTGATCAATATACTGGTGAATGCGCAATGAAGCAATTATGTTATTTAAGACAAAGGTATTTGTACTTCATTTTCTGTGCAAACATTAAGAAGTGTATTAGAAAATAAACTTAGGATTGCAATATATGGAATGACATGACATGGAAATACTATCACTTCGTTTTCTTTTTTGTTTCTTTTTGTTTTCTTTTTACATCAATAAACATATTTTACTGAATCTGAATAGTTTAACTGTAAATTTTAGTTAGACTCTCTCTTTCAAATATATAAAATCAATCTAAATCCTGTACAAAAATAAACATTGCTGTTTTAAAAGTCTAATTACATGTACATATATAGGCTATAAACGATAAATTATTGTTGTACCATCACCATAATATTTTTTTTTTCAGATTAAATATATAAATGTTAATAATGTATTACTCTTTAATACTAATGTTGCATTAAGTATTAAAGTTTTACTATGGTACACAACATGTTCTAAATATCGTAAATGGGTGTGTTGAGAATGTAAGAAAAATTGTATTACTCACGTGTTACTAACTGTAGATATAGGAAGTACAGAGATTATTTTACATGGGCACGAAAAAGATAATTGTCTCAACTATAACGAATATTGCAATTTCTTTTGAAAAATTTATATCAAAGGGAAGGGCGCCAGAATCTGAAAGACATCTATTTACTCCTATCCAATGGTGTAACATTTTTTTGTTCAACTGCGATATTAGCAATAATAAACTATGCTTAAGCAAAATGTAATATCTATGAAGAATAGTTATTTATTCTATTACAATAAAAATATGAAGTCTTTATTAATAAAATGCGGAAGACATATATCATAAATTTAAATGAATATGTAAGATATATAACAAGATTGTAACAAACAACAGCCGGTAATCTTTCATATTTAACTAAAATCTCGTAAATGTAATCTCATTATGCTTTAGTGAATAAGATTAGTAGAAATCTTTGCTTTTATTGAAACAAAAGCATAACAACTTAATTACGAATGAAATGCAAGGAACTGTCAGAAGTATCGGTATAAAAAGATTCAGTGCTCTTCCCTAACTAATAATGGATTGTACGATACAAGTTCTCTATAATTAGTATAACCAGTAGTGTCACCATGAATTTCACTTTCATACTAACAACACTCACACAATCATAGTTGTGACACTTACAAATTTAGCATATCCTTATATATTTTTTTTTTTCTTCACACATATAGATTAATATCTTTCAAACGTCCGCCATTGCACGCACCCCAAATTATCAAATACGTCTCTCTTTCTTTTTACGTTAACAAGTATTTATTTATAACAGTGGTCTCTGATATGCTTTCTCTGTTACTGCTTACTAAAGAGTTCATTCTCTTATTCTTTTTTTTTTTCTTTTTGCTTTTTGAGTATCACTCTTGCACGTTCTCACACAGTCAGAAATTTACTTCTTTTATTCTCATACATTAATCAAGGCATACCATAAGAAATGGCAGTAACTAAACACCATGGTCTTAGTAAAGTCTAATTAATATTTATCTTAAGAAATAAATGAATTATTCAACTCGCGAGCCGTTTGTTCTTATTATGAAATTCACATGAAGCTAATTTCTTTCCCAATGTCTATTTCATTGATATATCAATTCAATGAATCGACAAAACATAATACAACGATTATGTTTCTATCAGTCATAATACTTATCATTCTGCCGCGATATTATCTTATGGTCAGTTCCTTGATTATAATCTATTAAATATATTAACAAATATTGTATAGAGGTCTGCACTTAAGCTCAATGTATATTAGCTAGCTTGCCATTTGAATTTACTTTGCATAATCCATTTTTGTCCAGCATTATGTGGATCGCATTGTGCAAGAACAGGCTGCGAGGCATCTCCTGAACGTGGTTTTGACAGACAATGGCCTGTATTTGTGTGCCTAATCATCTTTGTCTACAATGTTCATAGTTAAGCAATTGCAATAAATTATTAATATTAAAGAAAATGTATTTCATAAAGAATTTTATCTTTTATACCTCTTCATTGTAGACCCATGCTTGATTACCACCCATCCCATGGCAACGAACAATTTTAACTGGACCTTGTGGGCTGGCTGCATCAAGGCACATATCATCCGACATTATCTGTTGTCGTTTCGTGTAAGCAAATACCTACATATTATGATATTTTGTCAATATAAGTACAAATTATAACAAATAAATTATTTTCATAATTGAAACATTCCAAATATACCTGATTACCACCTAGTCCATGACAATAGCTAATGCCAACAACTTCTCCTGTTCTTCTACCCATGGTATCCAAACAGGTATGCGTATCAACATTTTTAACATCACCAAGATAATAATAATCTAGCGGCATTGGTGATTCAGGATAAATATTTTCTAAATACCACCTGAAGCTCTTGCATTTAAGACGTTCTCTTAGTTTTATTCGTTCTGATACATTTCCAACGACTACATTTCTTGCACCTGCAAAGTTTTATTTTTGATAAAGGATAACTGCATTATATTTTATTATCAAAATGTGAATATATATTAGTAGAAAATAAGGTAATAAATTATTTCAGGATATGTGCTAAATAAAGAAATTGCGATGTGTGATATATTAATATTTGCCCATGAGAATAACCATAGTATATACCATGAGCATCATATCAAGGCACGAACAAATAATTAGATATTTGAAAGTGAAAAGAATTTCGTGATATGGCTCTTATTTATTCGTGTGAAAACTCGTACACTGTAAAAATATTATGTGCGATAGTGATAACGTGATTTTAGTAACAAAGAAAATTTTATTATAGTTCTTTTTTTTTTTTTTTTTAGAAAACTATATCAATTATGTTTAAGCAATACCCTCTCGCTGCTGAAATTGAAATACTGATTAAAAATCCTACAATTAAATAGAGCCCTAAGGTGGACATAAACGGGTATCTGACAGAAATAAGCAATATTCCAAAACCATAAAGTAATTGTGTTAGTTGCAAAAACATGCTAACCACCCAAAAGAAAAGATACATGCAAAATAAAGAAATCAAAAGTATATATAAAGTATATAGATATATAAGGTACAAGAATTGTTTTTCTTTTTCTTTCTTTCTTTTTTTTTCTTTTTTTCTTTTTTTTTTTTTTTTGAGACATTGGTGTTAGTGCTACCTGGATTAATGTTGTAATAGAAGTACTTCCATTGGTCCAACCAGACCTCTGCGAGGCGCGCATTGTTGTGGTTCACTATCTTGCTGGTACCACCAGGGAAGGTATACGGAGTTGACTTACGGAATACATGTCCAACGTGTGAGCATGTTGCAATTTCCAATGTCCCACCACACATCCATATCTAACCAACTCAGTTGTGTTAGTGTGTTAGCAAATACAATAAAATTACATAATAAAAAGAAAATCAGAAGATACATTATGCATGTTATCAAATTCTCGACCTCGTTCTCTCCCGTGGATTCCTATAATATAGCTAAACAAATATCAAAGGCAAGCAATATTTTATGTTAGTTGGCTGGATGGATGAGTGGTTAAGGCTACTTTTCACACATATTAGAATATCAAATAAATCAATACATTATCAAAAATGTAAAGCATAATTATTTGTAACTATTGTAGTTTCCCCTATGTTCACATAACATGTCAAACAAGAAACATTTTTAACATTATACCAAGTAATTATGAAATCACTTCATCTACTTTCTATGTTTAAGTTTATAAGCAATAAATAGACTAAAATTCTTACACCTTTGTAATGCAGCTATTTAAATGTATGATATAGATGAAAAAACATCACACAACAAATGTGCAGGATGTAAAAAACCATTCCAAAGTTTTAATAATATCATACTTTAAATATTCTTTTCAACTGTACTTTAGAACGCTAAAAATACAAAAAGATTAAAAAAAAAAAAAAAAAAAAAAAAAAAAAAAAAAAAAAAAAAAAAAGAAAAAATAAAAAAAAAACAAGAAAACAAAAAATAAAGAAAGAAAAACAATAATCACTAACAAAATAATGTAGCTAACAATAATTTATATCAGATACCCGTTATACATATTATTATCTTATTTTCACATGACTTAATATCTTAATATCTTCTTTACATATATGACATGGTATTTCTGTCAAAGTGAGTTATAAAACAATTTGCGTTTTGAAGCATACTGTCTGCTTATTATTTCCAGCATACATGCATTAAATTTTGCAGTAGTTGTCATTAGTAAAACTTAATTGTATTATTCGAATCATATCGAATATTGATTAATGCGAATAGATAGAACTATGCATTTATTTATCTAACCTGGGTTCATGGCATAGTAAAAATCTCTCCACTCATCCATCCAGACTTCGGCAACCCTGGCCGCATTGTGTAGAACTATCTTGCTGACACCACCAGGAAATGTATATGGGCTCTTGTCGCGGAATACATGTCCCACGTGTGAACATGGACTGATTTCTAATGTTCCACCACATTGCCATACCTATAAGGTACTTATGATTTAAAAATAGAAATACAAGTGAAAATTTCATACGACCATAATGATTACCAATTGGTATTTCTCTGTTTCTGAGGATGAAACTGTTAATCATAATAAGCAAGTGTGTCTAATAAGATAAATAAGAAAGCGTTAGAAAAGAAATTATAGAATGAAATCATTTATGGAATTATTAAGTCAGAAAGATAAACGTTGAATTTTCTTATCTTGTAAACAGCCAGTGTGTTAGTAAAAAAAATTCACAAATTAAAAAAATACATTATAATGCACAAGGTATAATGTGTTAAAAACAAAGTTTTATATGGATTATCGATTACTTTAACTCGTAATGCGTAAAAACTCACTCGGAAACTCATTTCAAGATTTTCACCACCCCATATGTCCATTCCTTCGTCATACGCACCAAGTTCATAGAAATAGTCTTTATCTATAGAAAACAAACCCCCTGCCATTGTTGGTGTACGTAGAGGAGCTGTTCTATCACCATTTCTTCTATCCATTTCTCTTTGTGCGACTCTGTACCTTATTAATTGGAGTTTCTCCATTAGAAAATTTATATATATAAAATCGTATCTACGTTTAATGAGAAATTTAATCAATAAGAAAATAAAATAACAACAATGCTATACCATCGAAAGTTCAATTTCCAATTGAAACCACCCCAAGTCATATCACTAGCAGGTATATATTCAAACGTATCATCGCTAATTACATCGATGATCGGACATACAACGATTGTCCTATCGTCTGCTATCCTTGAAAGCAATGGTTCCAACCATCCTTCCGTACATTCACAATGTGCATCCAAAAATGTTATAACTTGACCTTTCACGTGTTTCGCTCCTAATAGTCTAGCTCTTATAAGACCAGATCTTGTCTCTGTGCGATAAACGTACGTTGGTACGGGTAAAGTTTTAACATATTCTTCTAAATCCTTTTTTAAATGATCTGCAATTGAAAGAGTCATATGTTAAAATTATTATACCATCTTGTAAATTATTGGAATAGGAAGCGCTTAGAAAAAAAAAAAAAAGAAAAAAATAGAAGAAGAAGAAGAAGAAGAAGAAGAAGAAGATGAAGAAGAGAGAAGAACGTAACACAGACCTCGTTCACTAGCGTCATCAACGAGAATAATCTCTTTTAACAACGATCTAGGTGATCTATTGATAACGGACCAAACGGTACGTAACAAAGTGCTCCAAGCCTCGTTATGAAAGACGATAACGATACTAGTGTCCGGAAGATACTTGTTGTACTTTTTCGTTTTACAACCGTCGAGTCTAATGTCTTTTAAAGAACGATGTAAAGAAATCATGTCACTAGCCATTAGATTAAATTGATTCAATTTAAATAACTCTTGTTGTTTAGTTTCGAGTTCAGGAGCAATATGTACAGCTGCTCCCATTTCACCTGGACTACCCTTATTTTCTCTAACGACTTTCGACGGTCTCCATAAATGTAATTCCGATTGCTTATACTTTCTTTTATTATATAATTGTAGATCGACAATTTCTCTTTTTATTGCTTGAGGATGTGGCTGATTTTCTTCCGTTGGTGTTTGCTTGCTCGTATCGGAACAACCCCATCCGGATCCTCCGATACAATCCGAATAGAACATAAGTACCATCACGTCTACCAAAAACCATACCAAAGACGTTAGAAGAATCACTTGACACGTGTGAATGCGAATCTTGGAGCGAAACATTTTCCCTCAAATCCTGGCCCTCTTAATCCCGAGTGCATCACCTAATTTTCCTTATTTCTCGCTTTCGAAAAAACGAACGTTCTTTCGACCTTATTTTCTTATCCGAAGATTATTATATTTACCAATCAATCAACCAATCAATCAATCAGTCGATAGAATCCAAATAGAATTTCCAAATAATTTTACATGATTCTGTTACAGTCTTCTTCCGCTTCTCCTGAAACAAAGAGATATTCACATTCATTTATTACAATCTTTCATTTTTTTTTTTTTTTTTTTTTTTTTACTTTTTTTTTACGAAATACACCTTTGTAACATTTTAAACGAATTAAATTTAAACTACGTTGCTTTCACATGTCAGAAAATATATTCCCTCCGTTTTGGTTAGCAACAACGTATCTCTCCTTCCCTCTCTCTCTCTCTCTCTCTTTCTCTCTTTGGTAATTGTTAAAAAGCGAAAGGGAATACTGTGTGCGGGATGCGTTTCGTAGGTACGCAGGAAATTGATCCGTGCAAAGGCAAATCTCTCTCTCTCTCTCTTTCTCTCTCTCTCTCTTTCCCTCTCTCTCTTTTTCTCTCTCTTTCTCTCTCTCTCAATCTCTCGGTCTTTCGCTCAACTAATGAGACCGTTCACTCTCTGGGAAATTATATTGTGGTGAGGAAACGGCCGAGCAACCGATGATATTAATTAATTAGAGAACCATTAAATAATGTATTTTCTAGGTAACAGCGAATTCAATAACGATATTCACGGAACAGCTGCTGTTAAATATCGTATGTATATATATATATAGTATATAATGTAGTATATATATACATATACAGCTGTGTATATTATTCTATTTTTAAAATTAAGTTCCTAGGTATTTTTAATGTAGTCTTGGGTTAATCTATTTGAAGCTATATAGTATATATGGATTATTGAATTAATAGTGAATTAATAGAGAACATGATTTGACAGTAGATTCGATTTTTCTGTCGTTATCATCCTGGTTGACATGACTATAATATGACAACATTTATTCTTTTATTATTTCTAATTGAATATTCACAAAGTTCAAGGGACATTGTTCATTTTAACATTATTCATTTTTTGATTCAAATAAAATCTACTTTACAAGCCATATCATTCACTCTATGTTTCGTTCTTGAGATCAACATCAGATCATTTTCATTCTGTTCGCAAGATAAATTTATTCAAAACAAATAAATGTATTCAAAACAATTGCTTTTTTTTTCTTTCTATTGTTATCTTCTCATGAAAAAGTATGTACGAGGACACGTAAGAGATCATATAAGTCAAACAGGATCTTCATTGGCGAAGGTTATTGTGTCCCACATACGTAAAGTTGTATTGAAATTGAAAGTATATGAGAGAGCCTTTCACATATAATATATACATTATTAAAAAATAAGAATATAAATATTTATACATTCTTAGATCAATAGAATATAATGAATGTAAATTATTGTGAAATAATAATAATAATAATAATAATAATAATAATAATAATAATAATAATAATAAATTTATATTTTTATTAACGTTTAAAACTATTTCAAAAGTTGCGTAATGATTTTAAATTTTTGTAATAGATTATTTTTCTTTAGAATTAGAAAATTGAAGAGAATTCTTTACTCTTTCTATCTAAATATGTTAAATTATTGAGTTCGCATATGAATTAGATCACTAAAGTTATAAAGATAAATGTGCATACATATCTTTTTAGATCAATATTGTGTAAATTATGTATAAAGAATAAAATGTGTTTCAAAGTATTTTAAAGATTGCCTAATGCTTTTAGATTTTAAGATGGATCATTTTAGAATTAAAAGACACTCTCTTTTCAAAATATTTTAATTATTATGTATAAATTACGTTATTAAAGGTATAAAGATAAATATATAAATATATATTTTTAGATCAATGTCATTTCAAAATTATGGAGAAAGAAAGAAAATGTAACATGTTTTAAGCGGTGTGTCAAAAGTTGCTTGATGCTTTTAAATTTTAAGATGGGTTCGTTGTTGGGTTTAAAAACTTTTCCTTTTTTTTTTTTTTTTTAAATATATAAATAATTAAGGTACACGAGAATATTCCTGACGATGACATTTCTGTCATAAAATTTATTCATGCAATAAAAGAGGTAATAATTTATGACACGTCGATTGCTCGACCGTGGCTCGATTTTATTGAATTCTTTCTATCTTAAGTGAGATAAAATCGCATATTGGAATGAAACGGGGTTGAACAATTAATGAATAAGAAATGATCAAATATATATTTTTTTTTTCAAACTAATAATGCAGACTGAACACGAATGGTACCTAAATATTTTGAAAAATCAATTAGTCCTTTTTCCAGACAATTTGGATTAACTTTTTTTTTTGTTTCCAAATTAAGTCAAACTATAAGCCTAATAAATCTAAAAAAAAAAAAAAAAAAAAAAAAGAAAAAGAAAAAAAAAAGAGTAATTGGTTTTCAAAATCCCTTGGGTATTAAATATATTTATGAACCTACTTTCTTGGCATTTTTTTTTTGTTTGTTCTTTTTTGTTGCGTGTTCTCTCAATGCGAAAGATGAGGATACATATTTTCGAGTGTAATTTGTATGCGTCTGGTTCTAATGAGCTAAAACTAGGTCTACTTTCGCCAAAGTATATGCGGACACATTTCTCATTGTTCTCGTTAGTCTTCTTGTAGTATTATCTTTTCGACATTTGACTGGTACTGTTATACTAGTACTGGAAAATTATTCCAGAATAGTGCTTCTCTCGACGATACTGCGATACAATAAAGATCGCAGTATCATACGGATACCGTTATTACGCGCGCTGTTTTATACGGGTCACAAACCGGCACATACTTTTCCACATTGTTGAGAATGAATTTAGCGTGAGACACACGTTTCTGTTTACCCGATCGAAGTTCGTTAAAAAAGAAAAAAAAAGAGGAAAAAAAAAAAGACCAATATCGTCGATTCCACTATAAGCCAATTATTTTCTTTCCACAACAAAATTACATATATAACGTAAAAGTTATAGTATTTTTTGTATTATGTAAAAAAATTGTTAGGCTTGTAGTTTCACAATCTAAAAAAAAAAAATAAAAATAAATAATAAGAAAAAGAGTAATTGACTTTTAACAATCACTAGGAAACTTTTAGCGCTAACTTGTGTAATTATAAATATCTAGTGCAGGTATAAATTTTGCTTTAAAAAAAAACAAAAAACAAATATAAAATAAAATTTAATTTTATGGCCCGATATATATTGAGTTATTGAGAGGTTAACAACTATATTTATTTTTTATTTACTTTATATTGAACTTATCTGAATATTAAAAATAGTATTGTTTAATAAATCAAACGACAAATATCATGTAAAATCCATAAAGAAAAGAAAGAAAAGAAGAAAAATGAAAATATCATAGAAAAGTTATAGGTCGTATACGTTTTACTGTAAAAAGAAAAAAGAAACAAAGAAAACAAATTAAAAAAAATTGATGAGTTTTATTGTTAGTAAAAATATTTGAAAATACGAATAATATAGAAATGGAATGGACTATATGGAGTTTAATAGCATAACGAAACGTCATGCATGGCTAATTTTTCTTCCCATCAGCAAAGCTATAGCGCTGATGATGAAATACTATCTTTCATTCCCTATCTTTTTTCAGTTCCTTATTGGCCATTTTTCTTTCTTTTTATCTTTTCTTTCTTTTCTTTTTTTATTTTTTTGGTTCTTTCATTTTATTTCTTTATATTGTATAACAGGATTTAACCAGCTCAGCGAAATATTGCAGTTGTAATAGAAGAAGAAATTCTCTCTCTCTCTCTCTCTCTCTCTCTCTCTCTCTCTCTCTCTCTCTCTTTCTCTCTTTCTGTTTCGAAATATCAACGAATAAAAAAGTTTATTACTATTTTTCGAAAAGATTTCTCAATTATTAACAAGCGAAATCCAATTCGATCCAAACTAAATGCAGCTTCATAATATGCAAGTGAATTTCAAAAGGATCAACGTTGTATTGCATCGAATTCAAATAAGTCGCCCAATCGTTATTTTCTGTATCCCACTCTTTCATTATAAATTATTATTTGATTTTAAATAAATAAATACATAAATATATATATATATATATATATATTTATATAAAATGTATGATTTCAATGTTATATGGCATTAAGTAGTATTAATTCTTATCAATCTGTTAAGTACCTTCATTACATATTTACAAAAGATCTGCTTATCTTTGTTTTTTTAATTCTATTATCTGGCGTTAGAATTCGAATATAAATTTGATATAAATCGATCTATTCTTTTACTTTGATAATTTAATCTCCTATATTATATCAATTCTATATATTTTATATCGATTAGGTGGAATATTTTTGGTAATTTTAAACATCAATTATTCCTTTTTTACGAGAATTTTGAGTAGTTTTATTTTCGAATTGTAAAACTAAGAGTCTAATTTACTAAACTAAGCCTGAAAAAAAGCTTTGAAAAAGAGTAATTGAATTTAAAGATCAGCCAGAAACTTTTCGTTAATCCTATATTAACAACTAAAAATATTAACTCTAAAAATTGTGAAACAAATTAAATGTAATATAAGAAAAAAAATAAAAAGTGGATGCACATAAAGTGGGTCATACAACGTTAGCTTTATCTATTATATTCGCACGATGAAATTCGAAAAATAATATGATGATAATTTTAACGCCAGGAAACGATTATCTTTAAGAAAATAAGAATTGCTTTTGTTTCGTGAAAATGTAAAACGTAACGATAGAGTCTCTACGTATTTCTTTTCTTTATGTCCATCTTCCATAAGTAGAAAGAAATTATTACTCGAAAAAGATAAAAGCCTCATAATCGTCCGATATGCATACGTCAAACTACACTACTGTATTGTATGTAAAAGAAACATTAATGACTTTGTTCAACGGGAGCATCGGAACTTCACACGTTTCATTTATTATTCTGGATTATCTCGATAATTTTATGTCCTTTTGTTTGCTCTGTAAATTTATAAACATTTGTTATTTCTGACTATAATTTTAATTACGTAATAAAGGTATTTCAAAGAGATTAATAATGTTTGATACTCTATAATGCAATATAACTTTGAAATCACATACTTCAAATATCAATTTATATATTCTATATATATATAATGATCTGTAAAGTTTCATTTTATATTCTCCCCCTAAAAAATTAATTATCATTTTATATTTCAAATTATTTCTCATAGTTCCCAAGTATAAATTATACTTCATGATTATATTTAGTATACTAATATTAATATAATATAACTTTGACATTATATTGTCTTAGCTTAGACAATACAAAATTAGATTACAGAGGATTAATGGCTTCAATTATATATATATGTACTTATATTATACAATATATATACATCATTATAATATATATATATACTCTTAGGATAATATAAATAATATATATATTTAACGTTATATCATTTTTGTCTATGTGCCAAATAAAATTGATTTATAAAAAATTAAATGCTATGAACAATATACATGTATATATGTTTTTAAAATAATAAAATGAGAACAATGAAAAGTCTAAAGATGAAAATAAATTATACGTGTTCTCTATAAAACTATTATTTCTATTTAAATGATTCGTTTTAAGTTATTGCCAAAAAAGAAGTTATATCAATATGATTTATATGCCATTCTCGTTGAGATTGTATGGTTTATCACACGAATTGATAATTTTCAACGCGTTTACATGATACTAATCGGATTGGAATCCGACGATCGACACTTGGGACGTGTCACGAATAACGAATCACTGTATCGAACGGTATCTCGATAACACCATACGCGACATACCAATTGACAACCGCAATTGATAAAAACAAAAAAAAAAACTATATAATTAATAATAATAATAATATAATAATAACGAATAATAATAATGATACAATAACGTAGATTAAAAATTAACTATTCCTTTTTACGCGGGCGATGATGAATGATACGAAATTCATTCATTAAGAAAGTTAGAATAAAATATATTCTAAGTGGATCAGACCGAACCTGTGAATAATTCGAGCGCATCGACCGCTAAAAGAAACTTTTTCCCTTCTTTCTTTCTCTCCATACGAAGAACCACCGTCAGGTGAACGTTCATTAATCTTCTTTATTTTCACTTGATAATAATTCCTTTCATTATTCTAAAAGAAAAATATATATATATATATATATATAACTATTCTTCTAACTATACGCGTATAGAATTGAAATCAAGGTTGCGTTCGAGGAGATGCTTTCGTAACCTTCCCTCTGAGAAGACGATGATTGTATGTGTGTACCTGAAATCTCTTTACGCCGCGTCACCGTTAAAACTAACACACGTAACGTGCTAAAAAGAACTAACATAAGTACACGAGGCGAAAAGAGAGAGACAGAGAGAGAGAGAGAGAGAGAGAGAGAGAGAGAGAGAGAGAGAGAGAGAGAGAGAGAGAGAGAGAAAGAGAGAGTACGAGTATGCATACGTGTAAATACAGGACAGTCTATACATAAATCACATGGTTTGAATTTTCTAAGAACAAACGTTTAATAAAAGAAATTAAATTGTATATATGCGTATATAATATATGTACCTTTATTTTCCGAAAGAGACGAATGTCCTTGGCACCCACGTTTTTTTTCTGTTTTTTTTTTCTTTTTCTTTTTTTTTTTTTTTTTTTTTTTTTTTTCTTTTTTCTTTACAGGATCAACGTTGAACAGGAGAAGAAAAATCGAGGAATACGAAGAAGATGTACATATACACGTTAGGATACATCTATGTTGGTATTTATTTCTTGAAGGCACGCGAGAGCGTCGTTCCGTTGCGTTGACGACACTTACTTACGTACGCGTGTACGTGATTGTTCCTCCTTGATGATTTCGAAGAAACGAGGAACATGAAAAGACAGATTGAAGATTGGACGAAATCACGAATGAACGAATCTATGTACGTACGTACGTACGTACGTACGAACGAAAGAAAGAAAGATAATCGCGAATGAGCCGCCGCCTGTTTCGGATCGAAAGAACGTTCTGATTGATTCAGATTGGAGGTGGTTGAAGAAGGTGGCGGTGCTCGAATCAAACGGAACCGCGACTTACGGAAGACGCACGATTCGATAAAGACAATGATGATAATCACGATCACGACGATCACGATCACAACAATGACGACGACGCGACGAAATCTAAGAATTCACGCACTCACTCGCGCACGTCAAAATTAACGTCACGCCGATTACAGAAGACCGCCGGCTTACAGTCTACTTCTCTTGTACAGTCTCTCTCTCTCTCACTCTCTCTCACTCTCTCTCTCTCTCTCTCTCTCTCTCTCTATTCCTATCTATCTCACTTCTACCGAGAAACGTGAGAATTCGATCGTCACAACCGTCTCACCCCCATCGTCCATCACCGGCGAACTTCACACTGCGTTGCGACGACTACTCCTATACTACCTTCTGATTGGTCGCGATCTTAACGAATCGTAGACGGTCGCGCTTGAGGATAACGCAACGGCCAATTATAACACTCCTTATCCAACATTATTTTCTTATATTTTCATACAATATTATTTTACGATTTAATTTTATTTTCTTAGATCAAATAAAAGTATCTTTGATTGCTGCAGTTGTGAAACAATTGTATTATTTAATTAATATCAATGAGATACGATGCAACGAATTGAAACGTTCATTAACGAATATACATTGAAAATCCAAGAATGATTGATAATTATTTGTTCAGTATTTTACGATTTAATTTTTTTCTCAAATTATATAAAAGTATCTTTGAATGTTGTTTGGCATTAAATAATTATATAATTCAATATTTCTCTATGATTTCGTAGAGCGAAACAAAATGTCAAAAGTCATAAATGTTTAATCATTCGATTATGATCCTGAGGCAAATCTTTTTTTAGAATAGATCACGTTTAATTATTATGTTCAATTAAATGATTTAGAACAATGTAATAATCTGATTTCTTCCAATGATTTAACGCGGTGATTATTACGTCACTTTTAACGTCCAATCACAGACGTCGGTGAAATCGTGATACGCGAATACACACCGTCGTAGACCAATTATCTTCCGTCTTCATCTGTTCCTAAGGCAAATATTGAAAAGTATCAACAACGGTAATATATAGGTGGCGACATCTGCTCTCCAATAGAAACTGCGATTAGTTGGAAGTGGTACGAGCGGCAAAGTCGAAAGATAATACGCATTATTATTTCTACATAATTTCTTGTGATATTTTGATATATATTTGTTGTATTAAGTTATTTGTTTACAAATATTATCTTGTGTAAGTATTGTTGAAACGTAATATCATGTTTTTAATATTAAAAATGTTCAGACATAGTTATTAAAGATTCTCGAATTTGAGTCGCTCGAAAATTATTGAAAAGATGGCGACGTATCGTTAATGAATTTGTTTTCTAATAAAAATATAAAATTTTTTTATTTGTTTCCTTATACGGTGCTAATTAATTCATCAAATTGGTAGTGTTGATTAAATCGTACTAAATTAGAATAGTTATCTTTTATCTTGACAATCGTTTATCCTTGTAAGTGATCGGGATCGTGAATGATCTAGAAAAAAATAGTTACAAATTATATGAAAAATTGTTCGAAGAAAAGAACACCGAATAAAAAAAGAAAGAAGAAGAGAGAATATAATCAGGCAAGTATATGCATGTTTGATTATCTTTGTTCGAATATAATTTTAAAATAATTGAAATGATATTAAAAAATAGACGGTAGAAAATGATGCAGAAATGTGCATGTGCACTTTTATTTATTATTACGTAGGATGCAACCACTACGTTTAGGTTAGAAATGACGTTAGTTCTTGCATAAGAAGAAGAATAATATTGATCGATATTAATAATGATATATATTAATTATGATCGTTATTAATTATATGCATTGATGTCATATGCATTACAAATAGACGGATATGTGTCATTATGTATGTTTGTATCTATGTGGGTACAGGTAGATACATATATGTATATATATGCATATATATATATATACTTTATTGGTCCAGCTGTGTAACTACATAGAACTATTTATAAAACTTTACAAAATGCTTCGTGTATCGTAACAGGAGACCTTGCAAGCTTTTATTTACAAGGTTATGAAATAATGAATTGTTTCTAAATCGATTTACGTCAAACTACGATATATACATATATGTGTATGTGTATATATATATATATATATATATATATATATATATATATATATATATATCGCACGCTATATCGATTCCGTTTCGTAGTTATCGATGTTGTTAAAGATGAAAATTTATTTATTTTCTAAATCTATGTCGTGATTGTACAAGTTAGAGAAGATTTTTTTCTTTTTATTTATTTATATACGATTCGATAGAGACGATTTTTGAGATCATAATGCGTATTTAGTTATAATGTTGATTAATGTGTTTCGAGTTAATTAGAATATTTTTCATTGAATCAAGCGAGCTGAAATTATAATGAAATAAGCAGATTCACTATTTATATAATTGATTACTAATTATGGATGTTGAAATTGTGTTTTGCTTATTTCTTTTTTTTTATATATATATATATATATATTTATGTATATATATATATATATATATATATATATATATATATATTTATATATATTTAATTTTTCATCACAACGTATAGAATTCATCATTCTAATAATTTATTTATTAAATTGATAATCCATATTTTTTTTCTTTATCTCTTATTTGCATTATATATAAATATCTGTTACATTTCTTTTTCCTTTTTTTTTCTCTTTTCTTTTTTTTTTTTTTTTTTTTTTTTTTAATATCGTTCTCAACGAAACAAGTTCAATATATTTTTTTATAAACATGATAGAATTATTTTTATGCCAATGATAACGCATTAGATAAATTTAAATTCAACGTATATCTCACTTGCTCACTTATACAATTATATTTTAATATTAAACATAGAAAAATGTTTTCCCACTTCTTCTTCTTCTTCTTCTTCTTTTTCTTCTTTTTCTTCTTTTTCTTCTTTTCTTTTTCTTCATTTATTTTGCTGGAAAATTTACGTATATATGTGTGTTTACGTAAAGTATTTGTTTTATTCGATAACGTACACCCACGATAAGGAGAAAATATTAGAATAACAGATATGTGTATGTCTTACATACTACCCAATAATGTTCAACAATTTTTATGTGCAATATAAAATAATAATTAATAATCAAAAAAGAAAAAAAAGATATTTACAAGTTGCGAATTATTTTTAAAATATGATTATTATGAGAATTTGAAGCAACAGCTTCTCTTATTAATTATACAAATAATGCATTTAAAATTTAATGAGAAAGTATCACGTATGTTTATATATATATATATATATATATATATATACATATACATATATATATTGTAATTATTGACTTCCAACGGTATAAATATGAGTGAATATCGAAAAACCCGTAACATATCTGGTATCCATTAGAAACTGGCAACATTCCAACAATCCACCGTACTAAATTATATTCTCGACATATCCTGCGTAAATCGAGCGAAACACCGCCACATTATTATATAATATAATATTAATTAGAAAAAAAAAAAAAAGAAAGAAAGGAAGAAAAAAAGCTTGAAGTTTACGTATCAAAAACAGCTGCTTCTTGTAATTCACGTTTATATATGTACTATTTGTTATTTTTATGATTTATTATATAACGCGACGATTATAAATATCAACGAAAAATAGCATGAACAGTAGCAGCAGCAGCAGTAATAGCGTTAATTACAGGGTGGGCCAAAAGTTCATAAGTGGGCCATAAGTTCTTACGTGATTTTTAAAAATCTATTACTCTTTTTTCAGATTTTTTTCAGACTTGTAATTAGACTTATAGTTTTACAACCTGAAAAGAAATTTATTCTAAAGATTCTCGAAAAAGAATAATTAATTTTTAAATTTACCTACAAACTATTGATCCATCTAGAAACTTGTGGCATACCCTGTAGATATATATATATATATATATATATATATATATATATATACACACACACACATATATATATATATATATATATATATATATAATAATCAGGTACTAATTATTTTATTCTAGATCAGCAAGAAACGTAAGAAAATTTCAAAAACGATCGATCATGCGAATAAAATTGATCTTTTGATAATCTTTATGTGAGAAGGGGGAGGAAGGTGTAATTATAATTGTTATTATCAATTTCCTTAAGAAATGCACATACATGCTACAAAGTGCGTTTAAAAGTTTTCTTTTTTTTTTTTTTTAATCTTCCTTGTTTTTCTTTTTTCTTTAGTTTTTTTTTTTTCTTTTTTTTAAATTTGTATTTATCGTCGTCGTCAATGCGAGAAGAAAATTTCTCGTAGACGTTCAGTCTTAACTATAAATATTTTCTTCCCTTATAAGTCGTTTTTCGTTTTTCTTCACCACTTCCATCTTGTTCTCGTATTGTGCATATAAGTGTATACATACATATATATATATATATATATATATATATATTTCATATGTATACATAATGTAAATACGCGTACGATGTTTAAACGCGAATGAGAATATTTAACAATTCGTGGTATGTGTGTGTATGTATGGTTGTCTGTATTTATTTCTTGTTGGAGACCAGCTCCCAATATACATATATCATTATTCAATTTCTATTATTTATACGTAACAGTGTAACGTAATGTAACGCGAATTTATTGTTGCGTTTTTGTTACTCTCTGTGTATTAGATATCTAATAGCAAAACATTTGATAAACATATGCACAAAATAGAGAGAATTTGGGAAGAAATCAATTCATTGAATTTTGCCGCGACATTAGCGCGATATGTGTTCTATATATATATATATATATATATATATATATATATATATATATATATATATATTTTTTTTTTTTTTCTTTGATAACGAATTTATAAGTTTAATCAAACATTAATTTTATCATTTTAACTTATCAAATAAATTTCAACGTAATAAGAAATAAAATTTCATCGTTTTTTTAGCCAATAGAATCGTTTTTCTCTCGTAGTTATATATGTTTATAATAGTTTAACTGACGTCGTTAACGGGAATAGATATTTTTTTTTTTTCTAATTTATACAGGATAAATCAAAAGATTCTAAATTATTCAAAAGTTTATAGATGTTTTTAAATATCGATTACTCTTATTCGAGACTCTTTTGGCTAATTTTTTTTTACACTCGATTGTAAAATTACAAATCTAAGTGCAAGCTTAAAAAGTTTAAAAAAAAAAGTAATTGATAAAATTATCTGTGAACTTTTGGACCACTTAGGAACTTTTGAATCAACCTGTATAAGTTATTATTACATGATTACAATTTTGATTATTCGTTTAAATATATATATACATATTAATATATATATATATATACATATATATATACATATATGTATATATATATATATATATATATATATGTATATATATATATATATATTATACATATATATATGTAAATCGACGCATTGCGAACTTAATTAACTTCGCTCGTTTGAGATAAGTACAAATAATAAGATAACTTCATTTACATTAAACGCTTTACTAGAGATACACTTTTGTGTTGAATCGTTAGTCAGAGAAGAAAGTACATTTCTCGATATTTTTGTTGTTCTTTATTTGTTTTATTACGACGACGATAAAGTTCACGGGAAGGTCAAATGGCACGTTTCCTTTGTTTTTTCTTTTTTTTTTTTTTTCTTTGAAATATTAGTTAACTATCATAGTTTTTTTTCTTTTTTTTTTTTTTTTTTAAGTCTTACGATTATCTAACTGATCTTTTATTGTTACTTTTAACTTTCTTCTTAACGTAGAATATTTATTTATTTATTATCTAATTTTTGTTGTTGTATATTCTTTGATTATCATTATTTTTGAATTATCCCTGGAAATTTTGATCGATCCGTTCTCTACATACACATATCTTGTTTAAACGATACATACACACACGAGACTAACGATTATGTAAACACATTTGGTCTTTCGTTAATGTTGCCCACACATGGAATTGCCGACATTGACGTACCTTAATAGAGAATCGATTTTAAGTTCCTTTTTAATGATTGAAAAGCCAAACAGCCTGGATATTTATAGATTTGCTATTTGATAGAGATCGTTGCTATCGTATCGAACGTTTTCATAAACAATGAAAAGTTCAAGAATTATAACATCAAAATCTTGTTTAACTTCAATCGAAACTCTTAAAGATTCCTTCGCGTTAAAAATTTGTTAAGGCGTGAAACATAGTAGGTACTTGTCTCTCTTTTTGTTCTTCTTCCTTTTCTTTTTTTCCTTTTCTAGAAGCCTAAGTTACATGTATCATTACCGAAAAGTGTCCTTTTAAACGCTGGTGGTAATTTGTTCGATAACGGTAACATCTCGATAACGCCTCGGTCTTGTTCTATAAGGATCCGGTTGATGTGGATGACTCAAACCTTCTGGTACACTTTTGCTCGGCCTAAGCGGAGCATGAAATTGTGGTTGGTAATAATGTTCGGCAGTGTGTATACTCTCGTTTTCCCTTTCCTGTACGTTATCCTCAACGTCGAGGGGTACATGTAGGGACTGAGATTTGGGTAACCTTGGTCTTGGTGGTGGTGGACAGGCACAGGGCGGTGGAACGGCACCGAGACTGGATAAACGTGGCCCGGGTAAAACTGGTGATGTCGGCTGTCGACCCCAACCGACCAAGAAGAGCAACGCGGCGCCGCACAAGGAACTCAACGTGCACGCATAGTAGCCCACCCTTGGGCTGTTAGCATTCATGTAACCTACGTGATAACGCAAATTTAGTAGACCCACGGAGACGGTACTTAACCTCCTACGATACTTCTTCCTACATCTTAAGTTTTACTCGTTAAGACGTCTTCTCTCTCTCTCTCTCTCTTTTTCTTTTATTAACATCAACCAACCACTTCGCTCTGGACGTAGAAAATTTCCTATATCTATATTCCCTTAACTTGGTGAACTTAACATGCAAATTCCTTCTCATTCGTTATTATTTTTTTTTTCTCTTCTTTCTAGTTCTTTACTACTGGGTTTCTTTTTTTCTTTTCTTTTTTTTTTTTATGACTAATATAAGATTCATGAGAAAAGTTACGGACTTAAGATATCCAGCGGATGACTATTTAAATTAATAGACGGAACTGCTCATTCCCGTGTCACAATTTTAACATTTTTCATCATCTAGTAGAGTTATTCTACAATTATAATATTAATGTTTCGAATCGTGTTCAACGATATCTTTACTTACCAGTAAGAGGAACTCCGAGTAGGATGGGCAATGCTTCCGCTGCTTGAACAAGAGCCCAAGATCTAGCGAAATGTCTTGCCCTTAGTCTTTCGAGAGCCAACATCTTTAGGGAGTAAAGGGCACCACCGAGTGAAGCTCCATAAAGGCCTGATGCCAAGACCAATCCGTGATAACCTTCCACACTACCAAGCGCCACTTGAGCTATAGCTTCAAACAAACAGATAATCTAAATCGGATCGTTAATCTATCGTTCCTTCTACGATATTATTCATCATTTTTTTTTATTTATTTATATCTTCTTTTAATTTTTCGATTATTTAACCTCGTTAACGCGTTCTCATTTCTATATCTTTCTCTAATTTCATTTTAATCGTTTTAACTTTCATCAACATGCGTAATTATTGAAGCGAACGATACGAGCGTTGATATTCTCTCTGTATTTTCTTTACTCGCTCTCTTTTTTTTTTCTTTTTTTTGTTTTTTTGAAAAATCAATATTCCCACGGACTCTACCTATGGTTTATTTGAATACCAAGTTAAAAAATAAAAACTTTGTTATATGATGGATACAACGAGACGATCGATTATTAATTTCCTTTTTTTTTTTTTTTCAATATTTGCTTTCATTCGTATATGTATTTGGAATATACGAATACCTGTAAACAACGTACGAATTATTATATATTTATTTCTTTTTTCCAAAAATTTCTTTTTTATTTCTTTCCTAATCGCGTTCCCGTTAATTATGTTAATTAGTATGTATCTCGTATCTCTCATTTTCTTCTTCTTTCCCTTTGAGATGCAGTATTTTTCGCATCTTATTCTTTCTCTTTCTCTTTCTCTCTTTCTCTCTCTCTTTCTCTTTTTTCTTTTTTCTTTATCTTTATCTTTACGTCCGTAATATATTACAAGTTCTTATATCTTTCTAGCCAACGTCGGTTCTTACATTCTTTCTTGCTTGCAGCATCAACATTCGTTAACGTGTACTTTCTCTGACACTTGCCTGTTGCATATTTTAAAGGAACTCTGATATTATCGTAACAGCTGATTTTATACTGGGTGCTTCGAAAGTTTTTAGCACAAAGTAAAAAATTTCATAATTATTTTCAAAATCAATTAATTACTCCTTCGTATTTTTTCTCGTCTCGTTATAATTAGGCTTATAGTTTTATAATCTAGAAAAATAAACTACTAATATAGAAAGTTTAGAAAGAGAATAATAGAGTTTTAGAATCATCTAAG
>NC_060977.1:1247500-1255000 GCF_910589235.1 Vespa crabro | reverse complement strand
ACACATTGGAAGATGTATCGACGTTATATGAATCTTCGAACTTTATCCGCGGGTAATAAAACTTAAATAATAGAACTCTCTTTCTCTTTCTCTCTTTCTCTTTCTCTCTCCCTCTCTCTTTCTTCGATAAGTAATAAAACTTATGAGGAAGAAATCGCGATAGCAAGAAACGATCTTTCATTCCTTTCCTTGCTTTACTTCTTTCTTTTCTTTTCTTTTTTTTTTTTTTTTTCCTTTTTATTTTATTTTCATTTTTAAGACCAATATACCGAAGAAACGATATTTTTGATTGGCTCCGAAAGTTGTTACTACTTTGTAGGACTTAACGTCGTTCATATCGAAAGTATTCATGATAAAATATTTATACATATTTTTTTTTTTTTTGCGATTGATATTTACTGCGATCACGATTACGAGTTTCCTAGATGCTCGAGAGTTCTCCATATCTCTCTTTATCTCTCTCTCTTTTTTATGGGATGAGAAAAAAGAGAGGGTGGGAGGGAGGGAGGGAAGATCGGTAGCCGCAGAGATCCGAGGAAATATCCGGCGTTCTCGTGTAAAGTAGTATTCGTGGCTGCCGCTTGATTCATACGATGCACGATAGGAAAGTGGCTTGGATGTGTAACAGTGTTCTCTGTGTACTGACCAACTCCGAGAAGTGCTGCTTGGCAGAGATATTGCCTGGACACCAAGCACTGAGCAGATGGTCTGGCTGTAACTACCCCCCAAGCCGCGCATCCTAGTGCTGCTGCCAAACCCAAGCAGGTCTGTAGTAATACCAACGAGCTTGCCTCCAGACCGTCTTGATATCCCTGCAATGCCTGAAAGTGAAGTTTCTCATTAAGCATCCTTCTGCATCTTACAAATCTCTTTCACCTTCTACTCCTCTCCTCTTCTATCCCCCATTCTCTTCTAGAACCGATCGCGTCGGGACAATTTCTTTTCTCTTTCTCTTTCTTTCTTGCATAACTAAGAAATACAACAAATATATAAAGAAAGAGAAAAGAAGTTTTCGTCCTAGCGATGCAAATCTTATAATTAAGCTTCTCGTTAGCTAACGAGCCCCTTTTTCGATCTCTTCTCCTTTCTCTATCTCT
Organism: Vespa crabro; assembly: GCF_910589235.1. Taxonomy (NCBI): domain Eukaryota; kingdom Metazoa; phylum Arthropoda; class Insecta; order Hymenoptera; family Vespidae; genus Vespa; species Vespa crabro. The sequence continues at coordinate 1,253,903 of NC_060977.1, read as the reverse complement.
TTCTCGCTCTTTCTTTAAAGTTCTCAGGTAAAAGAAATTGCGTGGAATCGGATTTAACACTCGGCGAGACGTCCTAACGAGATATTGTTATCACGAGAATGATTCGTTCCAAGAGAATTTATTATTCATTAATCATGATCTCTAATTGATCATTACTTATACAATGTCGTAATTATGTTCCCGTGAATTCGAAACTGTATTAATCTCGAAATTTTATATTTGAACAAAGTTATTTAATGTGTACAAAAACATGCCTATGATTTTTTTTCTCTTTTTTTTTTTTTTTATTTACGTGAATCAATTTTTTTTTCTTTTTTTTTTTTTTTACAAAATATTAATAACTAACTATTAAAACGTGATAATTTTTGTACTTTGTTTAAATAATTAACTTTATTAAAATTCTTTTAATGTACCTTTAATACAATTCTTTTAATGTTTTATAAAAGTTTTATAAATTTTTTGGAAATTTCATTATCGTACGATGTTATTTCTTTGAAGAACAAAGTCTACGTTATTGACTTACGATGTAAAAGGCAGGTGTGTAAAGTCCAAAACCAGCTGCACCAGCTGCCAGCATGAGCATTCTAACTGGTCGACTTCCCAAAGGACTGAGGTCAACCAATGGCTGTGCCGGTACCTTTGTCGCCGATTTCTTTTCCTTTACTTTACTACGTTGATTTTTGAGATGTAAGATCGCTCTTCGTTGAGGATGATAGAGAGAAGCACTCCTATAAATCAGACCCAGGAAAAAGGCCAAGAAGAGTGCTCCCGTAACAGACTGCAACCCCAATCTCCAACCTAGCTTTCTGAAAAGACAATGTACTTATGAATCCGTGTTTTATATAGTCTGACACTTATATACACCACCGATACATATTTCTAATCCTTGAACCTTTAACTATCGATCAGATAATCAAATTCTTTTATATTTGTTAGCTCCCGAGTTCCTAGTTTTCATCATTTATTTTTTATTTTTTAATTTTTATTGGCACATCAGTGTCCTTCGATCGATTGGACGTCTTTTTCTTTTTTTTTTTTTTTTCCTTTTTACTTTGATCTCTTAATTTTTTTTTTCGTTCAAAATTATATTATCGTTTTATAAAAAGAGGATATAATGGTAGGATACGATGTAATGGTAGAGAGGACAAAATGAGATAAATAAGGATAAAATAGTAAGGAAGAAATTAAAGCGTGAAAAGGATACATGTATGTCGTAATGCACTGTCATACGTACATAGCTTTCTCTCTCTCTCTCTCTCTCTCTTTCTCTTTCTCTCTCATCCTAAAATTTTCTAGGACAAAGAAAGACCTTGAATCCTTTACGCTTTTGTGTCTCACTGAAGCAGCTTTAAAACTTTATATACGGTAGCACGCTCGTTTGTGTTACCGGTGAAACAGAAAAATCCTATTTCTTTTTTTAACATCATTTCTCTCTGTCTGTTATATACGAGAGAGTGATTAAACGTGTATGTATAGAATACGTGAGTGTTTTACGTGGCTGTAGTCCACGATTATTTAACAACAAAGATCTACTTTAGCAGACTAATTATATCAATTTGAGAACTTGATATTAAAGAGAAAAAGAAAAGGATATGATAACTCGACGAGCTTTTAAAGAATTTCGAGTAATCGTAAAATGGATTTCTTCGTCTTTCTTGATTATTTTCTTCCTTCTTTTTTCTTTTTTCTTTTCTTTTTTTTTTTTTTTTTTTTTTTTTTTTTTATAATTCTTTATATCCCTCTTTTATATACTGGGATCGAATACAAGGACGAATCTCCATATTTTACGTAGGATGAGATTTGCTCGATGGCTCTTCAACTGCTTCCCGATAAAAACAGTGAAAGGCGAAGAACTTTACGATACTCAAGGACGAGACCTTTTCAGGGATTTTTAGTTTGAATTTTTCTCCATCTCTTTCTCCCTTTTTCTCTCTTTCTCTCTCTCTCTTTCTTTCTCTCTCTCTCTCTCTCTCTTCCACACTCATTCACCCACTCAATCTTTCGCTACAGCTACGGTAACACGAATAGAGATATAAAGGTGCGTGGGAGTAAACGTATCTTCTGTATCCTGTCTAGTTAAATTTACTATATGTACGAGTAGAAGTATTGGTGATGTTGGTGATAGTAGTCGTAGCGGCAGTGTGGGCGAACGAAGCGTACGGTCGAGTGGTGTATTTCACAAAAAAAAAAAAAAAAAAAAAAAAAAAAAAAGAAAAAAAAAAGAAAAAACAAAAAAAAAGGAAAAAGGAAAAAGGAAAAAGGAAAAAGATCACGCGTGGGTGTGTTTCCTCGGTAACGACAAAGCGTGGGCGTGCAACTGCATTTTCATTCAAAGCTAGCAGGTACACGTGTGGCATCCTCGGAAACGAACGATTCAACACATATACGCACACAGAGAAAAGATACATACACGTACATACATACACACACACACACACACACACACACATATATATATATATACACACACAGAACGATCGAAGCTTTCTAATCCCTGGCCTAAATTTCTCCCACGTAATTTCACATTAATCTCTGCTGGTACCTTGTCGTCGTCGTCGTCTCTTTCTCTCTCTTTCTCTCACTCACATCCCCATTTTCCTTCGTCATCTTCTCATTTTCTTCATCATAATATACATCGCTTATCTCTAGCCAAGGATATCGTCTCAAAATTACCACCCTTTAACCCACCCCACCTCCTAGAAACGAGCTTAACGCGAATATTCCCCTATATCCTCTTCTATCATTCCTCACACCACTTCTGTTTCATTCCCTCCCCCATTCTTCTCGCTTCCTTCTGTGTTAAATCAACCATTAGATGCTCTTCGACTCATCTTAATTCACCACATCTGTTCAACTTTCTACCAGGTCTGTCTATTAATTCTAAACGTATTTTGACTCCGTGTTTAAACGTTCGAAAATTTTCGACGAAACACGAACGTTTTCGAGAGACCGTGAGTAATCCTTTCTATCTATCTATTTTCCCTTTCCCTCCCACCCTTTAAAATCCATTCGATCGTAAATCGTGCGAATCGATCCGAAAGATACCTATCTATCTTTTTCTCTCTTTCTCTCTCTCTCTTTCTTTCTCTTTTTCTCTCTCTATTTTTCTCTTTTATCCTGTTGTTACTTTATTCACGATATTAAAAAATACAAGTTGTCTTTTTTAACGATCGGTACGTTCATCGCTTTTTTGGAAGAAATTCAGAAGCTTAATCTAGGTAACACAACCGCATTGCAGTAATACCGCGGGACACTGAATTTAGTCGGAATATAGTATCAAGAGAGAATAGAAGAGCTTATAAAAATGAATGGTTTAAGTGAAACTGCGTGCTTTCGTACTAGACACAATAAAATTTTAATGGAATTTATAGTTTAATTCGAATGAGAAATTCCATTAGTTCATTTCTGAATTAAAGTACTTCGAAATCATCTTTGTAATTATGACGTTCATATCCATACTGTATTACATGTGTTTTTACTACTTCTAATTCTCTCTCTCTCTCTCTCTCTCTCTCTCTCTCTCTCTCTCTCTCTCTCCTATTAATGTCTTCATTTTCTCCTTTGTCTTTTCTCAAGGGATTCAATCGTGAATCTACAGCGAAGACCCACGGACGTTATTCCAGTAATTACACGGGTCTAATCTCTGGATGAAACGGCCATCGGTCGCATTTCTTCTTCTAACGAATCATTGGCCTAGTATGACATCGACAAACGATGTGTTATTTTTGATTCTCAAGCCTTCAAATTGAAACGACTGGCTTTGTAGATAATAAACCGTTTTTTTTTCTTTTTTTTTTTTTTTTTAACACCATTTCTTTTTTCATTTTTTCTCTACTCTTTATCCTATCATTTAAAATTAAAGGAATGTGGATTTGAAACATACGTGTCGAATTCGTCTAACGCGAGGATTATAAAGAAGATGTGCCGTGCTTTCACTTCGTCTAATTGTAATTCCTGTATTTTAATCACTAATGAGAAATAATGGAAACAGAAAGAGAGAGAGAGAGAGAGAGAGAGAGAGAGAGAGAGAGAGAGAGAGAGAGAGAGAGAGGAAGAAGGAGAGAGAAATACCAGGAAGTCTAATTACTTGAAATTCTAATACCTTCTGTCTGTTTTTGTCTACTTTTCTAAACATTTTACAATATACTTCATTTTAAAGATATTAACTTTTATTTTCAATCGTTAAAAACTAGCAGTTTTGTGGTTTTATAATCTGTATTTAAACACTTACAAAGTCTTTTATCTTGAAATAATCTGAAAAAGGATTGAAAATTAACCAACATTTTTGTTGAACGTAATTAAAAACAGGCACTGCATATAGATTGCTTTACCGACAACTAGGAATATCGAAAGTAGAACGTAGAATGTTCAATTATTTGATCACGAATTTATCTCTTATTTTTATATTCATATACCATAAAAAGGTTACGGCATATATATATATATATATATATATATATATATATATATATATATATCGCTGACACGGTGTGAAAATGTACAATAAAACGGAGACACGTAGACAGAGTGTGTGCGTAGGAGAGAAAGAGAAAGGAAGAGAATAGTTTTTTTTTCCTCTCCCTGTTATATCCATGCTACGTTCAGATTTAGGTGCATTTCGACGTTCGCAATTTGTACCGAGTACGTTGTGCTCTTTGATGATTTTTGTTTCAAACAAGTAATTACTTTCGTGTGTTTGTGAATGTTATATATATATATATATTCATTGGGCAGATCAAAATTTACAAGTAGATATTCGGTGAAGTTTGATCTTCTTTCTTTTTTTATTCTTAATTTTAATGAGTAGTTATTACATTAATTATTTTACATAAAGATATTTCACTGATGATAAGAAAAAAATGAAAATTCATTTGTAAATTCTGTCACATTTATCTCATTCTCCGATCTCAAGATTTAAATGGGTCATAGATTTCCTTTACAGTTTAAACACGTGAAAGAAAAAGAGGATCGATTGTTAAGTGAAATACTTGAAAACAATTTGGTCTCTTAATCGATATTGATTGCTCCACAGAGTGAATTCATTCGATTCCAATAACGTCAGCAATTCGGGACTATTTAAGTAGTTGATAGAATCGTTAGGATTTAGTAATTATCGGAAAATTTCAATAATCACGAGACGATGACGATAACTTGAAAACGAAGATAAATTAATGACAAATAATTTTAATCGAACCTCTAAAACATAATACATAATATAAATTGACAATTAAATGAATTCAATTAGTTTAATGAATTATATATATATATATATAAAAAAAAATAAAAAAAATCCATTTGGGAAGAGGAAATTCAATTTCGTAAGATACTCTTTGTTATTTTGAACGAATAAATAATTTGAAGCGAGCGTTATAAAACGTTTTGTAAAAATAACTTTGCAATTAATTGAATGAATTATATCAAAAAAAAAAAAAAAAAAAGAAAAGAAAAGAAATAGAAAATTTCACGTCTAAGGTACGAGGAATCTAATTTTGTACGATGCTTCGTGGTTTTGGATGATATATAATGGCTGCCGTTACTCATCTTAATTGAATATTTTTATCAGACGCATTATCATAGTTATACGTGTGGAGGGTTATAATATATGTAATAACTTACCCAACCGCTTCCTTGTAAAATACGCTGAAGAGAGCAATTCCCACCCCCGTGCCAGCTTGCACCACCATCTCAACGAACTCTCGTCGTTTTCTAAAGTAATGGCCGAGTACCAAACCAGCGGTCTCTCTTACCAAACCGGCTCCTGTGCCCAGTACCAAGCCGTAGCTGTTGCGTTTTAAACAAAAAAAAACACATAGACACACACAACTATATATACATATATATATATATATATATATATATATATATATATATATATCATTCGCATGATTCGCATTAAATTTAATTAAGAAAATGTCTTAAAGTTGATTAAAAATTTTCGTTATTGTAACGTTGATATCTCTAGTAAAAGCTCTTTTGAAAGATCGTTAAATGGAATGGCGAGCTTTGTCATAGTGATTCTTCTTACTTGTAAGAAACTGAAAGATCTTAGAAGCCTTTTTATGAGTCTCAAACGGACTGTTTGCTACGTCTTATATTGTCGGACGTCTTATAAAACATCAACGTAACAAAAGAACCTTGGAAAATGCTTATACCATAGATACATTATTTTTTTTATTAAAAACGTCGGTATATAAATTTTTATAGAATTTTTATCCTAACGAAATATCTAAATTAATATATACATATACGTGTAAATGTATTAATTAAAAATAACGTATTATATTCGATACGATGAACTTTACGAGCTCTCTTAATGTTTATTTTTCAATGACCTTCATAACAAAAGAAATGAAAACATCGGTCCACAAAAGAAATCAAAACATATTAATTATATTTGCCGTAT
>NC_060977.1:1225000-1242500 GCF_910589235.1 Vespa crabro | reverse complement strand
GAAGCGGAACGAGATTTACTGCTTTGCAAGTTCTTCGTTAGTCTCCTCTGCTGCTTTCAGGGATTACACTTTGGCCCTTTGGTTCTTTCCTCCTACGACTTTTGCTACTCGAAAGGATTTATTTGAAAATATATCAAATCACGATTGAAATTAAATATTTCCTTGTTAAAGATTACCTACTTTTATAATTGTCCAACGTTGAATACTTGTTGTATATGAATTAAGAACTCTAAATGAACGTAGCGTATCTCTCATTACGGTAGATATGTCCGCAATGTGTAACATCTGATACTTCGTCGTATTATGCTAAATATTGATTTCATATTTAAGTCACATCGAATTAATATAGAATGTCGTGGGGGGTGGGGCGGAGGAGGAGGAAGGGTGAGAAGGAGAGATTTAGTTACCACGAAATATCAAGATATATATGCTACGTTCATCTAAAGTTCTACTTAATTCATACAGAATTTTGATTGGTTGATTATATTTATTGATCTACGATGTACAAAGGTTATTTAATTATAATCATCCTTTGGTAAGAAAATGATTAATATTATTATTTGCCTTTATCGTTTAATTGAATCACCTTATAAATATTTCAAAGGATAGGTGAAAATGATTTCGTGGCTGTTGGGTAAAGGATTATTCGAGTTATCGAAACAGTCGGTAAGGATTTTCGTGCCAGTGTGTAATCCCAAAGGACAGAATTAATTCGTCGACTTATCGAAGTCGAAACTAGCGCTCTCTGCTATAGGATTTCCTTCCTAAGCGAATCACTTTATAAAGGCGCCATAGCGTTTGGAACATCGTTAGGGAAAATAAGGATGGTGTGTTTTCGATTAAACCTTCTTTCGAAAAAGGATTACGAATAAAATCAACCTTTTTTTTTTATTAAATTTTTCTCTCGTAAAAGGTGATCGATCTCGTATTTTTTTTTCCTTTCTTTTTGGAAATTTTTTGAATCGTCATTTTTTTCTTTTTCTTTCTTTTCTTTTTTTTGTTTTTTTTGTTTGTTTGTTTTTTTTTTTTTTTTTTTTTTTAATTTTCATTATCTAAATATTTTCCATTTATTTCTATCCTTTCAACAGTTCTCGTCTAGAGAACTCAAAGTACGAGATCGATGGGTTATACTAATTTAACTCGAAGTCGACTAATTATCCGTATAGGATTGGAACGTAGATCATTTTCGCGACAGCAGTAATTAGGCATCGAACCGAGGATGCAATTCCGAGAAAGGACTAAGACATTCGTGCTAAAGGGTGAATTCTCTCTCTCTCTCTCTCTCTCTCTCTCTCTCTCTCTCTCTCTTTCTCTCTGTTAGGAAACAGTTGGATATTACTCTGTCAGACGTGCAAACTGAGATGATTTTCATAATATATCGCGCTCTACCAACGAGGTTTCTCATGAGACGCTTTTAGACAGGAAGTTTCGAGTTTAGTTATAGTTTTTTCTTTTCCGTAGATCTACACAATTATATATATATATATATATATATATATATATATATATATATATATATATATATATATATATATAATTTTTTTTCCTCTTAATATTATTTTTGTAAATATTTTAAAATCCCGTGCCAAAAGTAAATATCATTTTTCTGTAATTTTTTCTCGTACTAATATTTCTGTATTTATTGTAAAAATTCAGAGACCACTTTGATCGATTTAAAAAAGGAAGAAAAATATTTAATTAAAGAAAAAGAACAGTAGAGCGCCCATATACGAACATTAATTACGATTCATTTAACGACATACGAGGGTAATGATGTACGCCAATTTGTACGTGCAATTAACTCGACATATCGAAGACCCTTCTGATCCTTGCAACCGTAATGATTCGTAGGTAGGATACAAATCGACGTTCGCGTTATGATAATTCGCACGTCGGTGCTCGTTAGTCGACGAGCTAGAATCGATTATTTGCCTTTGCGAGAGTCGTTATCGAGTTCTCTCTCTCTCTTTCTCTCTCTCTCTCTCTCTCTCTCTCTCTATTTCAGAGTGTCTTTTAACGAGATAGAGATACAGATAGACAGAGAGAGGATCGATTAACTAGAACGAAAGTTCTGTTGTCGAGAGACGTGTTTGCGGTGTAAACTTATTGACGTGCCTTTAGGTTTTGTAACATCCTGTAACGTCCATTTAACTAAGGATATCTAAACACAAGGAACACTTGTTGCTGTTCCAACAGATAAAAATCCAATATATCAAATCGCCACGTACAAGACAAGGCAATAATTTTGATTACCTTGAATATCACCGTACTTTTTTAGAGATATCTTACATCATTATTCTGCTCTTACTTTTCGCTTACTCCGTGCTTACTTTGCGTATTTATTTCAATCCTCTACGACTTTTAGTTCCAGAGATATTCCCATATAAAGGAAAGAGATCGTTATTAACGACGTAGGAAAAAAACTGTCTCTTCGGTAAAAAAAAAAAAAAAATGTAATTTGTTTACCAATTATTTATTAATTTATATAATTTTATAAATCAGTAGCAATCTGTATTGTTTTGTAACAAAATAAGGTGAATTTAGTTCGTAAGAATTTGTTTATAATAAATTGTTAATTAATTATTAACAATATTGTTAAAAAATAGAAAAAAATTGTGCCATTAAAAGTGATGTTTGAATCAAGTCTGTACAACTTTTAGTTCGAAAGATATTGTCTTGGAAAGATTTTCATTCATTATTCGTATACAGCTGTTTGTAGTATAGTAGTAGTACGAGTGCGTAAATTCTTGGAACTTACGTAGGTCAGTGTGTCGCCAAGTAAATTTGAATGAAATTATGTAGGTCAGTGGGCCAATGTAATTATTTCCCATTGTAATAGGAATATCTCCGGAATCAATAGTCATAGAGACTTGAAAAAAATATCATATTAAAGGGCATTATTTTGTCTATTTGTTAAATATATTGTTAATAATTAATTAACAATTTGTTATAAACAATTTGTTATAAACAATTTCTTGCGAAATAAATTTCTTTTTTTCGCTAAAAAAGGATTTAGATTGCGAATGATTTATAAAATTACATAAATTAAAAATTATTAAACAAATTAGTTTTTTTATATTGTTTTTTTTTTTTATATTGTTAAGAATCTCCTCTTCCCTTTTTATGGGAATATATCCGATAACAAAAGTCGCACAGACTTGAATCAAATATAATATTAAAGGATTTTAATTTTTTCTATTGTTAACAATTAATTAACAATTTGTTATAAACAATTTTTTATAAATAAATTCTTATGAACTAAATTCATCTTATTTCGTTAAAAAAAAAATTTCAGATTGCGATTGATTTATAAAATTAATAAATAATTAATAAACAATTTTTTTTTATCGAAGAAATAATTTTTTATTTATATTAACACTTACATCTTTTACTTGTACGAGAATATCTTCGGAACTAAAAGTCGTAGAAACTTGAAACAAATACGCAAAGTAAGCGTAGAATAATAGAGTAAGGTAAGCGCAGAATAATGATGCAAAGTATGCTAAGAAACCATCACTCTCTTACTACGGGACTGTCTTTGCGATAAGTAGTAGATATATATATATATATATATAGTAGTATATATAGTAGTGTATATATATATATATATATATATATATATATATATATATATACTACTTATCGCAAAGACAGTCCCGTTATGTTTGAATATTATTATAGCGATGATAGATACGTTGAAGTGTAGAGTGGACTAAAAGTTTCTAAGTGATTTTAAAAATCAATTACTCTTTTTCGTGACTTTTTAGGATAATTTTTCTTTCTTTTGAGAATGTATAACTACAAGCCTAAGAACTTTTGGCTCATCCTATTTATACGAAAAATTTAAACAAATTCGTGATCGTGGTCGTTTGAAAAACTTTCTACGAATATTTTGTCAAAGTTTTGAACGTACTAACGGTCTGTTCGCTCGATTCTGTTCGAAGTATTTTCGAAACTTTGATTTGGTCTAGTAAGAGAAACAAAGAGAGAGAGAGAGAGAGAGAGAGAGACAGACGATTGCTCAATGAAGTATGAAGTGAGTATATTTCCCAAGTGGCACTTTTCAATCGTCTTTGATGCGAATATAGGAACTTTGCGAGAAAAGCCTCCTTTCTACGCGTTACTCATCCAGAGAAATATTTTGCAAGATCGAAATCAATTCACTTGACTCTTTGCGAGGTATTGAATCGAACATTTCACACCTCGAAGCATTTTGTATGTTCTACGAATAAAAAAGAAAAAAGCCGATAGAACGCACACTAACACACAAACACACGTACGTACACAACGAATACTTCGTAGTTTTAAGATAAATAAATGAGTGTCCTGGTCAATGTTCAAAAACGATTGAAATATTTCTTCAAAGCTTCGTTATAAAGTAAAGTAAAGCTTTTCGTATCTTGAAGATTCATTGGTGACGAAGAGTCTAGAAATAAGTATAACAAAAAAAGAATGAGTCCAAGTTTTTCTAGAAACGTCGAAGAATTCTATCGTCAAACCGTCAGATGAAAGTCTTTGTTCTTGTTGCTTTCGAGAAGTAGTAGTAGTAATCCTTCTACGTTAACATACACATATATTTCTTTTACAGTAAAGCTCAACCTATGCGACGTCCCTTTTACGTCTATCTTACATCTACCATTCGTGCTTTTATTTCGCAAGAATATTTTGAAAGACATGGAGACCTTAGGCAGTTCTGACTTTTCCAGTGACTTCCGTACCTTAGTGTATGTGTGTGTGTGTGTGTGTTTTATTATCGATAAAAATAGTCGTTCGCGAAATATTTTACACATTCGTTGTCGATCTAAAAAAAGGAAAGAGATCATCTTTTCAAGATTTTCGAACGATCGCCAGCGAAATTTTTCTTAGTTTTTAACTTGAAATAAGATTTCATAATAATCCTTTTAATTACGAATATATCGTCGGATAATAGGTTGATTATTTCCGCTTTTCTAACTAACCTTTTTAAAAACAGCTTGAACGAGCAGTCAATATTGTTGTACAAAAGACAGGATATCGATCAACCTATGTGTTTATAATGCATTACATAATTAGACCTTGGCCTTCTAATATTAGAAAATTATATAACATATCTTTTTCCTAACGTCGATCCTTTTTATCATTTTATTTTTCTTAGGCTTTAAAAACTAGACGATTTTCTTTGATTTTCGTTTTATCCAATGTCTTAACTTTGACGAATGAAGAAGCATATGGTGGTAACTTTTCGGAAACTAGGTCTATCTTCGATTTTCGACCAGGAATCCCTTTGAATGTGGCTGCGATATCCATATGTTTGTAAGATATACTATCACTATCTAGTGAATCACAGGGTGCAGTATATCCAGAGAAAAGAAAAAAATCCCTAAAGCTTCGAGTTTTCTTACGTTACCGTTTCTCATGCTTTACGTGGATACCGTAGCATTATGCATCGCGATTGGATAGAACAACGTTAGACATCGGCAAGCCTTACAGAGAATTACATCGAAGGAAAGTTATATAGAGATATCGAGAAGGAGAGAGTCTTCTTTACGGAAATAAAAATCCTATTGTTATTTATGATCTATCTATATCCTACAAATATTTCACGTTTATTCTTTAAATATGAATCAGTCAGCGAGAAGGAACAGGAAATGGTGAAAATCAATTCAAGATACCGAATAATAACGTAATACGATTAATTAGAATAATGACGATGTCTATCGATTAATTCGAGCTAAATAATTCAGCCTCCAGCATATTTCGTAACGTTATCTATGCGAATGCGAATCAGGGATGCTGGAACGCAGCAGCTATAAAGAGGAAGAGAGATTATAGCTTAGTCTCTCTATCTCTCTCCCTCTCTCTTCCTCATTGTTGAAAGACCGATATATTCCATGGGCCAACTTTACATATAACGTCATTACTGTCTGCTATGCGAACACTGTGTATTGTCTCGACTTACTTGCCCATACTTCGCGTACAATGATGCCTAGCGACCGCATTGTCGCATTAAGCACGATGCAAAGGAACGTAGAGAGTAGAGTGAGGGAATAGAACGAAGAGCAGCGGGGACAGGGGAGGGAGGGGAATTTGACCATATTTAACCGTATGATATAAACGAGAACGTATCGTCAAAGGTACGAGCGAATTCGCATCGGATATTTCACTCATTTACTACATATTTCAATCGTTTAGATAAATTTATCACGATGAACGTCATAACTCTTTAATTCAATGAAATTGAATGAAACGTCAAATGAATCTCAACATAAGTTGGAATAAACGAATAAATCTCTTATGATACGTAGTCGGAAAAGAACGTAGATATTGTTTTTCTCTTATGCTCCCGGGAGTCCCTCGGGCAACAGCCCGAGAAAAGTGATATTTTTCTTTTGGACGTTAGGAGATAAAGGAAAAAACAAGAGATTTTAACCTTTCGTTGTTTTCTTGTAATCCTTAAAATCGTCACAGAAGAACTTTTTACGTGCTCGCAATTCGAAAGAAAATTTTCAATGAAACTAAGGTGAACATAACATATTCACTTCAGCATCGTATATTCTATTCTCATAGAGAATGTAGGCCTTGACCTAAAGTTCAGAAAGGATAATTCATGGTGCTTTTCGGTTGGTGGCAAATAAATCCGTATATCTTGAGGTAGAAACCGCTCGTGTGCCAGTAATGGATGAAGAGAGACAGAGAGACAGAGAGAGAGAGAGAGAGAGAGAGAGAGAGAGAGAGAGAGAGAGAGAGGGAGGGAGAAAGAGACAGACAGAGAGAGAGAGAGAGAGAGAGAGAGAGAGAGACTACTGCGGTCAATGCCGGTTGCGCTCGTATATGTCATTAGATAGTGTATGGCGTACTATGTTGCTCCACATACAGGGATTACCTAGGATGCGGTTGGTACGTACGTAGGTGTGTTCACCTAACGGTAAATACTATCCGATGATTCGGTCTCCCTTAGGGCACAACTCGTACGACAGAATTCCTAACATTTTCTCTTTGGCGATCAAATGTCTGTTTTTTTTTCTTTTTTCCTTCTAAATGATTCCATGAGTAATATATATATATATGTATATATATATATATATATATATATTTTTCTTTTCCTTTTTTTCTTTTTTTTTTCTTCTATATAATCGAAATTAGTTCCTTCGTTAAAATCCATTCGTAATCTCGAGTCTCTCTTTCGCGATCGAAACTTAGCACTTTGTATTTGTAACTTTGCTGTCTATTTTGATCAAAGGGAATGTATAATTGGAATTAAGAAGAAAAGTTGATGTATATTTCGATGGTGGAGGAGGTCGAAGGGCAAGGGAGGAGAGAGAAAAGTTGAGGATTAACGTCTTCGCGGTGAGAGAGACACACGGTGAATAAATGACGTTAAAGGAGAAAATTCTTGGTGGGAAAAGTTTTGATGGGAATTCTAAAGGGACGAGATGAAAGTGCGTTTGCGAACTCGCATCGTCCTTTTTCTTTTTTTTCTTTTTTTTCGTTTTTCTCTCTGAATCGCTTAGATACGTATTGCGATATCTCTCTCTCTTCCCTCTCTCTCCCTCTTTCTCTCTCTCTCTCTCTTTCTCTCCCTGTTCTCTATCTATCTATCTATATATCTATCTATCTATCTATCCGTCTCCTTCTTTTTCTCTGTTAGTGACGATCGTATTTGGGGGATTATCTCGGGGAATTTCCTGGTGGAAGATTAAACCGTGTCGAAAGTGTGCATGAAATGGATCCTCGCGGAAGGCTAGAAAATTCTTCTTCGTTCCCTCGAGGAAGAAGGCAAAGAAGAGAGGGACGAAGCAGAGGGAGAAAGAAAGAAGGTATATATATGTCTGTGTCAGAGAGAGAGAGAAAGAGAGAAAGAGATACTGCTGGTTGCGCATCGGGATTTAGAAAATGTGTTTTTCCGATCCTCGAGAATGGAAACTTATTTTCTTCCACGGAGTTTCACTTCCTCGAGATTGAGTAAGAACTTCGACAAGTTTTACCCTGTGCTGTTTCGCGTATGTTAGAAAGAGGGAGAAATTGTTAGTGAGAAAGAGTGAGAAAGAGAGAGAAGAAGAGAGAGAAACGAAGGGGAAGAATCGTTTTCGGTATTAGAAATTCGAAAGCTACTTTTCTTTTTTTTTTCTTTTTTTTTTCTCCTTTTCTTTTCTTTTTATGTTCTTTTCAAAAAGAACGATGCTTCGTACAAAACGACTGACCGAGACAAGACGAATGCAATTCGCGAGAACTTTTACGAATCCATTACTTTTTCAAGTCTTTCGAGTTAATCCTATTCCTTTTTTGATTGAAGTTTCCTCGCAAAGTGATCGCAGGTTAGAACTAATAATATATGTATACATATATATATATATGTACGATCATTTCTTCAGTACCTTTTCTTTTACGAGTAATAATTGTAATTTATAAATAAATTGAAAAATCATATAAAAAGTTAATAATATTACATTGGAAATAATTCTATTTTTTTTTTTTAAGCTGCGAATTGAATTATATATTATTAATTTGTTTATAAACATTTTTAATTAAGATATCGCTAATAATTTCGTTTCACGTTTGGTTGCATAATACTCACGTCAGAGCATCAATTTATAGTCGAATAATTTTAATTAGAGCATTTAGAGAAATTAATGATATCTTTCATTTTCTTTTTCGTTTCTTTTGATACGCAATTGTGAACTTTGTTAACATATACTTTCTCAAGTATCTTTCATACTTTAACTTTAATAAGTCTTTGCAACTGTTCTTTATATTAACTTCTTCGTCTAAGTAAATCGATTACGAGTATCACAAGGATTAATAAGTCCGTTAAATTCGTAACTCGAGTTACTCTTCGATGTTGGAAGGATTACTTCCTTGAGAAATGGAATATTAATGAGTTGACTAGATCTGATGTAGAATTTTGGATATAACTCGGTCGATGGTAAAACGATTTTACTCAAATATAATAGATTATCTCGAATTACGAGATTTCATTCTCGATTTCGATAATTATTTCTCGATATATATATATATATATATATATATATATATATATATATCTCTCTTTTTTTTACAAGCATTATTAGATTTCTTTTTTCCTCATTCCCTTGTTTTATTTACCCTTAAATAAAGTCGAACACGTCGACAATTTCCGGGTTTTCTTGGGTTGTATCGACGATAAGAGCCACCCCATTGGGTTCCATAGTTCACGTGTGTTTTCCGAAAGCACTTTTCGCCTTTGACCCCAATATTACTACTACCTTTTCTCTCTCCCTCTGTTCTAGTAGCTTAAAGGTTAAGTACCAAGGTAACGAGCTCCTGATAAATTGCTACGACAGATTCTTTGAGCTCTGCCATTTATCGATCCTCGATAACACATCTATCTTTATGTGTACGTATAAGATATAAGTTACAGCAAAGCAAGTAAGTATACGTACGAACTAATAAGAGAAGAAAACATAAAGCTCCGACATCTCATTGTACTTTACTATAAAGTTATTGGAGCGTTATTTACATCCCCTTGTTGCATTTTTCTCTCGTAATATCTTGTTATATATCGTAGATGTATCTCTAAGCTAGAATTATATAACGTTGACAAACTTTGATTAAATTTCTTTCGACTTTGTTATTACGTTTTGAAAAAAAAAAAATTGTTTATTATATACTTTATCTTTATACATTTTTTCCGTCTCTATGACAATTCTTAATTGAAAATTATAATTAGTTATTAATCGTCTTTTTCTTTTTTCATTTCTTTTCTTTTTTCGTTTTTTATTAAAATTATGAGCGACTCGAACAAAAGATTATTTTTTCATCGTACAACTATGCCTTACATTCTAAAACTTATGAAATATGTACGAGCATTGTTTGTAGAGACCAACCATGGTAGAAGAGTGAATTCAAATTTAAATGTACCAACTTCTTCGAAATTTTTGTCTGTCATTTTTTTTCTTTCTTTATTTCTTTTTATTTTTTTTTTTTTTTATTTTTTTATTTTTTTTTAAGACAGAAAGATAAAGAACAACGTACCTATGTCCATTATATGTACGTCGCCAAAATGACGTGTAGCATAAAGATGAAGAAAGCCGAAGGCGAGCTGCATTCCTGTAGTGAGCAACAGGGCGAGAAAGCCAGCTGCACATACCAACCAACCCCAGCCACCTTCCGGGTAGAAATGCGCTCGCATACCAGCGACGTCTATGCCTGATAGAAGAAAAGATTATCTTCTAAACGACGACGTCTTATTAGATCTAATCTAATTAACTGTTAAATATCTTTATCGCGAATATTAAAGAAAAATTATTTTTCTCATATAATATTTTTTTTTTCTTTTTTCTTTTTTTTTTTCATGTAATTTACGTGACATTCTAATCGTTCGAAAAAGGATGCATTAGAAATTATAAATAAGATCGAGTTTGATTTTCAAACGGTAATCTCGTCGCTCGGTATACTATTTTAAACAAACGTTATATTTGCATAAGCTCGAAGATTCGATATTATTTGAAAAATCAAATACATTAATATTCTATAGTCTTTTCAATGCTAGTAAGATAATATCAGATTTTGACGTTGTTGTTCTATCTAATGTATGACGTTATTTTTATACCTGTACGTCGCAATGCGGGAACACAACGATGAAGAGTTCGTAAATCACCAAGGACCCAGTTAGCGTTCCCTGCCAAGCTTTCCTCCGTGTCCGTATATCGTATACGAGTGTCTGAAAAAGGATCACAAATAAAGAGAAAAAACATTGATCAAATTGATCTTTCGATACTATCGTGGTTAACTTCGATCTCAAAAATCATTCATTTCGATTTTCTCGAATTTTTATTTTAATTATTTTCATATCAAAGATGACTATGGATAACTAGACGAAATTCTAAAACGAATTAAAAAAAAAAGAAAAAAATTGTTAGATAAACGGTAGCACACATTGATATCTTCGTAACAACCATACGCGCAATTATTCCCCATGGTAGACATTATTTAGACGTATATTCGTTCATAAATGGATTCGATTTATATAAGATATCTATAATTGACATAATACGAATGTCTACGAGAAGTATTGGATGTCATGAAAAGGGTTTAAAGGGAATGAGATCTTTCTTGTGTAAAAAGAACAAGAAAAAAAAAAAAAATAGAAACAGTACAAAAAAAAAAAAAAGAAAGTTTACTTCTTAGGAAATACCAAAGTAGCTCGTATGTAAATTAAGCGCACGGTTGGGAATCGTCGTAGTTTCTTTTTCAGGAGTTGTTGACAAGGAAGTAGAAAGAAGAAGAAGAAGAAGGAGAAAAAAGATGAAAGTAGTAGGGTATTAAAAAGAAGGAATTGGAAAGGGTAGAACGGTGGTGCATCTTCTTAAGGAGCTCCAACGGGATATTTTTCGGCTTCGTACCGCGTATTTGCGTGCTCCAGACAGCTGAAGACGACAAGAAAGAGAGAAAGAGAGAGAGAGAGAGAGAGATACAAAATGAAAATAGAAAAAGAAGACGAGAAATAGAAATAGGGAGATAGAGAGAGAGAGAGAGAGTTAGATAACATTTTACATGAACTCCGGTGAAAGGATCGAAGGATCGTATTCCTTCGAATTATTTTCTCATGGTTTAGCAATGATAGATATATATATATATATATCTAAGTATATATTTATTCATATGCGTAATCGTAGATATATCTTTGGTAAATAAGAAAAATATATTTCTTCTTTAGCAAAGTATTTCCTTCGTACATCTAACAATTTCGACTTTTCTCTTTTCTTCCGATTGATCTAAGTTATATTGCGATATTAACTGGGAGCACATCTAGTATTTTCGATATTGACAATGCGACATCGAATTATCGATTTCCGATAAGTCCGAGAGGTATATTGTCGGGTATTTAACGTAAGAATTTCTATGGGGATTTATCGGTTATATTAAAAATCCCCATTCTTCTGTTTTATTTTATATACTGGTATGTTAATACGTACATTATTGCTTATACCTTTGTAATCAAATACCTTTCTCCCTCTCTCTCTCTCTCTCTCTCTCTCTCTTCGTATAACGCATGAGAAAGTGTGTGAGAAAAAAGGAGAATATTTTTTAATGGAAAGGAAAGAGATGAGAGAAAGACTTAGGTCAAAGTGTTCATGAAAGGCAGATGACAGTATACCGTGCAAGGGCAGAAAAGCGATGGCACTTTAAGTAAAAGGTAAAGAGAAAAGGGCTTTGGATGACTGTAAAGTGGAAAGTGAGATCGTACCGACTCGTCAAAATCACGAATTTAAGTATAAAATGCAATGAATACGTGGGTTTTCTTTTAATTCAATTCTCATTTCTTTCTTCCTTTTTCTCTTTCCTTTCCTTTTTTCCTTTTCCTTGCTCATAATTCCAACATCTATTTTTATCACTTCAGATCTGTTTCTGACCTCTTTTCTCTTCCTTTCTTTTCTTCTTCTTCTTCTTTTTTTTTTTCTTTTTTTCTTTTAAAAGTTTAATTGTTAGTTAGATTTGAATCGAATAATTACACGTGTTCCATCATAATCTCGAGGAAAGCGGCTTAAAAAATAATGCGGAACAAATTTTTACTCGTGAAAGAAGCGAAAAGAGATAAAGAGGATGATCTACTAGACTGAGAAAGAGAGAGAGAGAGAGAGAGAGAGAGAGAGAAAGAGAGAGAGTGAAAGGTAAAGAGAGAAAGAGAGAGAAAGGGCTGACAATGAGAGAGTCAGTGACGCGTCGTAGCAAAGGTGCAGAAAAACGGGTCAATGATTGTGAAATAGAGAAGTGGAAATATTTCACGTGCGGACTTGCGAACTTCAAAAAAAGTTTCTAGGCTCTTGTAGTTTTACAGTTTGAAGCCAAAAACAAAAAAAAAAGAGAAAGAAAGAAAGGAAAAAGAAAAAAGAATAGCCCAAAAAGTTTCGAAAAAATAATACTTTTTAAAATCACTCGGGCACATTTTGGTCTCTCGACTCTATCTCCTGTAAAGAGAATATAAAAAAATAAAACGCGTTTGGAAAAATTGTTGAGAACAATTAAAATTGAAATTTGATATAAACGATTAATTAATCTGATCTTTATTAGGACGTGAAGTATGATGTTTTTAATGACTTTCTCTCTCTCTCTCTCTCTCTCTCTCTCTCTCTCTCTCTCTCTCTCTCTCTCTCTCTCTCTCCTTCTCTTCATCTTTCTCTGAACAATGATAAAAACTAGTACCTTGTGCCAAGAGAAAGAGAGAAATATCGCTGAAAATGGAGTTTGCTATAAAAATCCTGACACTTCTGGATATGAAATTACCGTGGAAGGAATTACAAGGCCGCCATTAGGTAACTCGCAAAACTGTGCTGGGCATAAAAATTGCTGACGAGCTCGTACCGAAAGGACTCGAGGAAACGATTAAATTGAATTTCACGGTTCTCTCGGTACGACAAAATATCTTTGATAATGAATAGTGACCTTTCGATTGGATGACAGTTTTTCTTGATCTCTCAATCTCTTTTTTTCTCTTATCGATACTTAAATATCATCGATTCAATTTTGAAGGAGGATATCTTGCTAAATTATTTCGTGTGAATAGATAAAGGATTTTGATAAAAATTATTGAACATTAAAAAAAAATCGATTGTTTGTATAATGACGAACAAGTACTTGAGTATTAATTTAATTATTACATTAGAAAATAACATATATACATACACACATATATATATATATATATAATTTCTATATTTCATATGAATTTTCCATGACGATAAACAGCCATTAAAGCGGTACACTTGTTTTCCTTTTTCACGTATGTTGTTTTACAAAGCGTTGTAATCTAAACTAGCACGAACGACTGTACTTTCATATTTCGCATATTACGCGATTTCTCGCGCCTTGCTTTCTCTCTCTCTCTCTCTCTCTCTCTCTCTCTCTCTCTCTCTCTCATTTGGATTACCCAAGTTTCACCATAAACTCGCGATAATAACGCCGTAACGTTTTCTACTCGCACGATGAACTTTGCCCTTTTGGAATAATATTGTGTTCCATTTCTCTTCGCCCCGTTCTTATTCATCCTTCCTTCTCTTTCTCTCTCTCTCTCTCTTTCTCTTTCTTCTATTGTTAACGATTAAACGAAACTGCATTCGTACTTTGGTAAACCTATCGATCGTACTTTCATCAATTTTCCGTTCCGATCAAAGATTAAACTCTTTAGAATGCAACTAAGAGCGTACTAAATTTTACCTCTAGAAAAGTTTCCTCTCTACGGTATAAAAGCTTGTAGAAAACTTGAGCAGATGGATGGGCTTCGATTTTCGTCCTTGTCGCGGTTGTATTCCATAGATTGTTGGGTTGGAGGGTGGATAGTAGGCAGTTAGCATACGACGTAGAAAAATGATAGCATAAAATGGAAGAAAAGCTTGCTCCCTTTACGTTACCAACGAGGAATACGTGTTCTCTTTTCGAATTTTCTAAAGGTTCTGTCCTAACTCCTCTCTCTCTCTCTCTCTCCCTCTCTCTCTCTCTCTCTTTTTCTCGTATACTTCGCATATTATCCGATTTTCCGCGTCGTGCTTTCAGCTGAAATCCAACTACAACTTCTAACGTTAAGCTATGGTAATAATGTTCCTACGTTTTTCCAAGTGTACTCTAAGGAACTTTCAAATAATGTCAATCTTACAAGATTTCTTTTTCTTTTTCTTTTTCTCTTTCCTTTTTTTCTTCCTTCTTTTTTTCTTAAACTTCCCAGAGAAAAGATTCTTTCATCGTGATTCGAACGAACGTATATCACGCTCGCTATAATAATTTATCATAAAAACGATCATTTGAGAAGTAATTTTTGACAGGTTGTTCATTATCATCCTTCTATTAAAATTTTACAAGTAGACTTCTTTTTTTAAGTAGTCTCTTCGAACAGCATCGATCCTTTGACTCCTTTCTTTTCTTATTGTTATTCATTTTCATCTCGCTCCAATATATTAGCGAGTTCGACATTTTCAAAGAGTATAAAGAAGCGAGATGAAGAGAGAAAGAAGAAGAAGAGAGAGAGAGAGAGAGAGAGAGAGAGAGGGAGAGAGAGAGAGAGAGAGAGGGAACAATGATCTTTCATCAAAAATAAAGAACGAATTATTACTATAGAGAAGTAAACGTAATACTTAGACATGTAATGGACGAAGAACAAATACGGAACGTGGTTTTAACGAAGATATCAGAGATCCAATTTCGCTTAGCTTTTTACATATTCATGTCGCAAGGGACGAACATACCTGCTACTACTATTTTATAGACAAAGTGTTTTACAGGAATTAGCCCTTTTATATATATATATATATATATATATATATATATATATATATATATATATGTATATATGGTCCTTATATATATGTATATATATATATACACGCACGCACACGAAAATTTTCATAAAATGGCCGAGATTTATGCTAATTGAAAACTGAAATGATAACTCACCGCCATGGTAGGAACTCCGATGTGGTGTATAAGTTCCGTTCTGTTGTTGACCCTCTGTACAATGACTGGGTGTATAATACTGCATAGGATGATGCACATAATTGTTAGGAGTGTTCGATGCGTGCACGGGATGGCAGTGTATACATCTTTGCGGTGTCTCTTGTGGACACTAAAAAAAAAAAAAAAAAAAGAAAAAGAAAAGAAAAACAAAACAAAAGAAGAAATACACCACAAATTTGTTTTCTCTCGAAATAGAATTTTTCTGGACGTATGTATGAACACACACGTACACATTTATACACACAAACACACACATACACGCGCATACAAACATCGGATATAAAGTAAAACTAGCTTGAGGATAATTAGAGCACTGTGTACCTATATCCAATACGAACACGTCGTTTCTATAGCTTCGCAATCAGGCCTATTACGGAAGAGGATATCTCTATTGGCTATTGTATCCCATCGTAGAGACCCTATCGCACCTATATTCCACTGGTAATTCCCTTTATATCGGATGGCTATTTTCGAATAGACTTGGATATACGTAGATCTTTCGATATCATTCAAATTGATCAACCAAAAGAAGTCCCGCAAATTATTGTCGAGATTTTTAATTTAACGTGAATATTAATTGTGGTCGTGTATAAAAATCGGGAGAGTGAGAGAGAGAGAGAGAAAGGAGTGGGGATAACAGTTTGAGGTGTAAAAGAAAAAAGAAGAGAAAGAATAAAGAGATAGTTGAAAGTAACTTTTTGATATCGGAATGTCGAAGTGCTCGAAGAATCGTCGAACTATTACATTTAAAATTGCATGCTGTGGTTCAGTGAACGAGAAAGAAAAGTTCTCTCTCTTTCTCTCTCTCTCTCTCTCTCTCTCTCTCGAGTCGAAGAGCATTTCATCGTAATTTAACAAAACGTTGTTCGACTCAAAGAGAAAAGGTTGGATGTGGATGGATGAAGCAGGAAAAGTGAGAGAAAGAAAGTGAGAGAGAGAGAGAGAGAGAGAGAGAGAGAGTGAGAGAGAGAGAGAGAGAGATAAAGGAAAACATAGTCATCTTGCGTCTTGTTACCTGTATGGAATGCTGGGAACGTAAGGATCGTATCGAGCCAGCTGGGTGAAGAGAAGGTACACTGCCCCCGAAACTCATCGCGGAGTTTCTGCATCCAACAGTAGTACCGGGGGTGGACCAACCCCCTCTAACGCTCGCTGCCGTAGTCCACCCCATCCCACTTCCACACTCGTCCACCAACATTTTCACGATAATGCGCACCACATTTTATTGCCACTGTACCTACGTTTTCTTACGCTCTAATGCGCATTCTCAATAAGGAGAAGGATGAGTAGGATGAGAAGAAGAAGGAGGAGATTGAGGAAAAGGAAGACGCTGCCGTGTTATCGAAGAAGAAGACGAAGAGGACGAAGACGACGGCGTGGTGGTGGTGGCACCTTCTTCCTTCTATTCTATCGTTTGCGTCGATATCTTTGAAGAGAAAAAAGAGCCGGCCATTTTTCGACCCATCCCTTCTCGACATATTTCCTTTTCTTCTTCCTTTATTTCCAACGATATTCTTCTTATTCTTCTTCTTCTTCTTCTTTTTCTATCTTACTTTTCTTCTTTCTGTAATCAAAAAGGATAAAAAAAAAATGAATATACGATCTCTATTATATATTCTTTTTAATCCTATCAGTTCTATAAACCATTGTCTTTTGTATAAAAAATAATTCAATCTCTTTTATATAAATATAATACGTAT
This sequence comes from Vespa crabro, assembly GCF_910589235.1. NCBI lineage: Eukaryota > Metazoa > Arthropoda > Insecta > Hymenoptera > Vespidae > Vespa > Vespa crabro. The sequence goes on along the minus strand of NC_060977.1, from coordinate 1,225,338 downwards.
GGGATAATATAAAATTGTTAGAGAGAGAGAGAGAGAGAGAGAGAGAGAAAGATATGTGAAAAAACTGAAGTACAGCAAAAAGTATCTCAGGATTATCTGGACCATTGCTCTTTTCATTTTGTTTTGTTCATAGTTAGTAAAGTACCGAGAGATACGGGGATTATAAACGATCAGTGGTGAACATGGTTTAAAAAAAAAAAAATGTCATTCTCGTAACGCCATTCATGAATAAAACGCATGGACTTTGGCAATAGGATTTAGTGAGAGAATTTCCAACAGCGGATTCGCGCGTTTAAGCATTTCGGTTTATAACGAGAGAGAGAGAGAGAGAGAGAGAG
>NC_060977.1:1215000-1222500 GCF_910589235.1 Vespa crabro | reverse complement strand
GCGCGTTAGCTTTGCACGAAATGTATTAATAATTTATTTTAATTAAATAAGATTCATGATTTCCCTATTTCACTTTCTCTCTCTCTCTCTCTCTCTCTCTCTTTTTCTCTTTCTCTCTCTCTCTGTCTGTCTGTCTGTCTGTCTGTCTCTCTCTCTCGCTCGCTCTGTCTCAGCGTTCCTCAAATTTCGAAATGACGAATTGAATTTACGTGTCTCCTCGCTAACTATAACTGACGTCTGAGTAAAATTATTTTATATATGCATGCAAATTTATTATTAATATAGATTGACTCGGCACACTAATTATTCATCGAAATAAATGTTAGAAGAAGGAGATTTATATGTAAGTATTTTAAGGCGATTTTCTTTAACCTATTATATTATTACAATAATTCTTTACACGTTATCGCTTGTATTTATATTAATAATGACTCGACAAAACGTAGACTTATTAAATAATAATATGTACGTAAACGATGAGCAACGCGTGTTAAGGTTTTTAACGTTTACATTTATTCCCAAGTATAGAAGGGAAGAGAAAATCGACACATCTACGCGTGTGCGGCACTAATGTTTTAGTACTCTCACCGCCAATGGAATTAGCTTATCATGTAGCAGTCGTTAAACGAATGGTTAATGTACGTAAAATCCAATTAGCACTGGCCGCGGTTATATTTTCGTATAGAGTTGCAATCGCTAATCAGGCATTATGTTAACGATGCAACAGGTTCGTAAAAAGAAAAAAAAAAAAAAAAAGAAAAAAATAAGAGTACGTGTTGGAGTTTCAGTCGATGATCAAAAAGAAAAGAAAAGATTCCTTTTTCAGATCGATTAACGATTCTTATCGTACGTCTTGTTTAACCAAAGTCTTTACAGTCGAAAGGTAGAGTCCCTCTATTAAAACGATCCTAGCCAAGGGAGAGAAAGCTATAGGAAGTTTCGATCGGTTGGTCGTCCCTAGATAGAGGAAGAGGTGATGAGGGATGAAGATGCTGCGGAATATAGAAGGAGGGGAGGAAGAGGTGGAGGAGGAGGAAGAGGACGGCCAGCGTAATCCCACTAGATTGAATCCACCCTCGAACTCTGACCAGCCGGCTGCATGATGTTGCCGGATGATCGTGTAACCGTCGCTAGAAGGAACGACCGTATCATACACCCATCTCTACCTTCTTTCTCCACCACCTCCTCCTCCTCCTCCTCCTGCCTTCTTTTTTGCATGAAAACATTTCTGACAGGTTGCGTCTACCAAATTCCTTGCCGTTTTCGCATCGGTTTTGTAAATCCCTCGATCCGTCCTTCGATTCAAAGGAAGAACATCATCCTTCTTTCGTCACAACAATGCCAACTTTTTTATTCATTCATTCATTCATTCATTCATTCGTTTATTTATTTATCTTTTCTTTACCATACTCATCGAGATCTTAGCTTTTTTTTTTTTTTTTTCTTTTTTTTTCTTTCTCCTCTTCTTCTTTTTTTTCGCAAGATCACATTATTCGAGAGTTAACTTCATTCAAGTGACATTACCTTTGAAATATAGAATGAATTTATCGAATGCATTAGAAAGTTGAAATGATCCGTTCGTTGCGCTTTATATGTGAAAGAAAATATGACTGAGATATCGAAAAGGAACTTATGTTAGGAGGGAATTTTTCTTATCGATTGAAAAATACCGTAAGATCTTAGAACGAGCTTCGTTGCTTCTTGAAAAATAATAAAGTTCTTAGAGAGCGCGCTTCGATTTTATCGCATAAATAGATTTTTCTTTTCATATTTCTCGATGTATGAAACAATATATATGTATATACATATGTGATGTATGTATGTACCTATATAAGATTTTTCTTATGCCTTATCTATCTTATCGATCTAATTTCGATCGTATAAAGGAAATAATCGTTAAGAGAGAGAGAGAGAGAGAGAGAGAGAGAGAGAGAGATAGATAGATCGATTGATCGATTAATATCTTTGATATTATTTACGATAGAATCAATTTGAAAAACGTAAATTTGAAACTGGAATTTTCTTTTTCTATGCCCGAAAGACTCGAAGGTACGACAATGAAAATGTAGGAAGATCGAAGAGTTATCCATTGTGAAAGAAAACATAGGAAATTCCTTTTTCTCGACGTTGGAACATCGAATTCCATCGGAAGTAAGAATCGCATTACGTTCAATCGTGATAGTATAAAAGTATTTTCTTATCTCAAACACAAAAGCTGGTTTTATGTCGACGATTATTCTTTGTGTATCCTCGCTTATAATATTTCCGATAAAAAAACAAACGAAAAGAGAAAAAAAAAAGACCAAAAAAAAATGAGTAGATAACTACTCCTATATATTTACCGAGCTTTGAATTTATAAAGAATAAAAATTCTTTTCACGTTCGCCGAAATACAGGATGGATCAAAACTTTTCAGATGATTTGTAAAAAATCAATTGTACCTTTTCGAGAATTTTTTAGATTTGCTGTTTTACAATCTGAAAGGAAAAAGCAAAGAAAAAAAAAAAATAGTCCAAAATGTCTCGAAATAGAGTAAGCAATTGTTTTAAATCATCCAAGAACTCTTGGCTCATCATGTATTATACATTCATTCTAATTTCTATCGTATTAACAGAAAGTTTTTCTTCGAAATTTCGCTACGTTCAATTTTTTTCCTCGACAAATGAGATTACATGAATTCTTTTTTCTCTTTTTTTTTTTTTTCTTTTTTTTTTTCAACGTGCGAATGAAATTTCACCTGAATCCAACGACCCTATCGACCGTAATCCAAGGGACGACACACACACACTCTCTCTCTCTCTCTCTCTCTCTCTCTCGTGTAATCAACTTAAAACAGTGTACTTCTAACTTTGAGGCATGTGCTGTGTAAACTTTCAACTTACAATGCTCTCTCCTGGGTGACACGTAAAACAATGGTCTCGAATTATATAATGTATTCGTTTGTATGAATTAGCAAAGACCGCTAAACTGTCGCAATTATCGTGAACAATGGGTGTGAAAAATGTGACTCACGTCATTGAAAAGACACGTATGTACGTATTAATTTTCTCATAATAATTTTACCCATTTTCAGATAATTAGGAAGTTCCCATGTTACGCGTGTTTTAGTTAAACAAAATTGATAATTATAATTTCCATATAATTTCATTCGATCTAAATCTCTCTTTTGTTATTACTATATACATGCATAGCTGTATTAAAATTCCACGTCGAAGTTCCATGGGCATTGAAAAGAAATTTATCGGGTCGAGAAATATTTATGGAGGGCGAGTGCATCGAACGTTTATTGAATTTAACCGGGCCTTTTATCTAACCTTCTCGTATAACATCGAAGCCAGCTCGTTCGATATCCATTATTTCTTTAAAATTTTCTATAAATGATCACACGTCTTATATTCTTTAATTAATTTCGCGCTTCAATTAAGATAATATTCCTTTAATAGACTAAGCTTTGTAAATTAAACTTTTTTCAGTTTATCCGCAATGTTCCAGTGCATGATGGTACAAAGATAAACAATGTTAAACTTTATCATACGACTTGGCTCTCTCTCTCTCTCTCTCTCTCTCTCTCTCTCTCTTTCTCGTCTGTTCAACAGGATCCGTTTGTAAGTTAGCCCTCAAGCACCAAAAGCTCAGAACCGTGAACAAGAGAAAGAGAGATAGAGACAGAGAGTGGAAAGTGGTTCGAAATGTCAGAAACTAGAGCATGTAAGCACTGGGACAACACAAACAGTAGTTTATACCATAGCAACACACCATAAGACCGCGTATGAGAAACTAGCCGTGGCTTTGTATGTAGGTGTATTATTGATTTCATTCTACGTCCTTACACTCCTCCTACGACTCTCCAACGTCGAGCTTTCCTGTCGCCGTTAGCTGCTGACGCCAAGTTTCAAGCTGATGCTTTTCCTGCGCTTCTTTTCCTAAAGCTTTATCTCTTCTCTTGCTAGACACATACATACATACACATACATACATACATACATACATACATAAATATATATATATATATATATATATATATATATATATATATATATATATATACACGTACGTATAGGGAGAACGAAAGAGCAACGTTCAACGCTATTATGCAGATGCGAAAGACATCTCGACAAATGTGCGAGCTATCTCCGTTCTCAAACTTTCGACTATAACTCGGCTATCAAAGAGAAAACTGTTTGATCGAATCGTATTAAATTTATTTTCTCACGACAATGGAGATCTTCAAATTTTTCTTTTCTTTATTTTCTTTTTTTTTGTTTTTCTTTTTTTTTTTTTTTTTTTTTTTCCTTTTATTATTCCTTTTTTCAAGAGTACTTTACAATCTAGCCTTTGAGAAAAAATATGTTTGTCAAAGTCGCTTGAGATATCAAAAAAAATATTTATCGCGTCTCTTACAATTTTTAAATTATATACAAAAATTATTATTCAAGAGTAAATACTAGTTAAGTGCTTCGATCTATTTGTCGTTATAAAGAAATCATTTTTAAATAATTCAAATACGATATTAAAATATCTATAAAAATGTATTACTTAGATCAATTTCATTGTTCTCTTCCTCTCTCTCTCTATCACTCACTCTTTTTCTCCTTCTATACCTTCGTTATTTTTACATGTCGACGATTTTTAAGCGGATCAATTAAGCGAAATGATTTCTTTCGATCTTTTTTGCCTTGTAGTCTTTCGATAGCCTTCGGATTGGAATAGTCGGTCGACAACGTTTTTATCTCTCGTCTTTTGAAATTAATTGCATCCAAGGTAGTCTTTCAAAGTAAGAGATTCTTTCTTAGATATAAAATATAGATACATATATATATATATATATATATATATATATAGTATATACTATATATATATAGTATAGTATATATATATATATAGTATATAAATGTACATGTGTATAAGTAAGTACATAATAGTTATATCGAAAGAAGACGAAAAGTGTGGAGTGAAAAAAGTAGCATCATTTTTGTAGAAATGGAGTTTGCGATATCGAGGATCCCTCGATCGATGCACTCGAAATCTCCGTTTTGTTTGGACAACCAGCCTGGCTCGAAGCCGAGAGCTATTTCAACCGTAGTATAACGTTTGTGTCTATCTCTATCTCCCTTTCTCTTTTTAATCGGTCAGTAGGTATCTTGAAAAATTGATCAAATCGAGCCTGTAAGTCTCGATATCCACATCCAAGAGAATATATGTATGTATATATGTACCTTCAACTGGAGTAATATATGTTACTGACAGTTTAGTGCTGCAGTTAAAAGTATAGCCTTGATCCTTTGATCTTTTCGATCGAAAATGTTGCGTTCGTTTTTATTTATTTACTTTTCTTTCTTTTTTCTTTCTTTCTTTTCTTTTTTTTTTTTTTTCTATTTCAGTCCAGTTGGTATATAACATAAAATGGTGAACGTAGTTAGTTTTGCTAGTTAAAGAAAAGTAAGAGGATTCTTTCTGTCCTTGTCTCTTTCTTCTTGGCGACGAAGGAAGTTGTAGTTTGACGGATCTAAAGGAGAGGTAGACAGTGAGACATAAAGGCGACACTTTCGATTATCTTAGAAGTTTGCGAAGTAAACTTTACCTTACGCTGCGATAATGGAAGGGCTTGGAACGACGATGTCGGTGTCAATTGTGCTCGAGCTTCTGTGGGATCCTAAGGTGACGTTGATTTTTCATACATTTACAAATCTTCGATAATGGCATCTTTTATTTTACGTTTTCATTAAAATTTTTTTTTTTCGTTTTTTTTTCTTTTGCTTTTTTTTTTTTTTTTTTGGAAAATCATTTAAGTAACTACAAAATGGGCTGAAAGTGTTCCCAAGTGTTTCTAAGACCTTACAAATCAATTACTCTTTCTCGAACCCTTTTTTAAGCTAATATTTCTCTTTTTCAGATTGAAGTTTCTTAAGGGGGGAGAGGAGAGGTTAGTTTTACAATTTCGAGAAAATAAGAAAAAAGGAAAAAGAAATTAGTCTGAAAAGAAAAAAAGAGAAAAATCTGGAAAAGGAGTAATTGATTTTTAAAATCATCTAGAAACTTTTGACTCGCCGTTTGTGAAAGATCTTTCAACTATGTTTAGCTTGGCTGAAAATCATGAGACATATTCGAGCATTTGGACAAATTTATTTCTACTTGTTAGAAACTCTTGGAATCTATATTTCCGAATCTATCAGATCTGTCTATCGTCGAGAAAAGTTTGAAGAGTGCCAGGTGCGATCGATCGATTCGAACATCGAAGAAAACTTTCACACCGAACGAGCTTTTTACTCTCTTTCTCTCTCTCTCTCTCTCTCTCTCTCTTTCTCTTTCTCTTTTTGCTATCGATCTTTCCACTTTGTTTTTTTTTCCTTTCGTCGAACGTTAATGTCTTCCTTCATCGATGGTGGCAACCTTCCACCTGTGTTGTACCCGAAAAAAGTCACCGAGATTAGTAACGACTGAAATGAATTTCATCGATTTTCAATTTTCGTCAATCTTCGTGGTATTAAAAATTGATAAATATATATATATATATATAAAAAGAAATAACTCATTGATCTTAGATCTAATCTCATTGATCAAAGTTTTGTGAAAAGTATGATATACTACGGTCGTGTCTAATCGATCGAAAATCGTGCCAAGTCAAAAGCAATCTAGGGACACGTAGACGACTCTTTACTATCAATTTTCTACTGGCATCTCTCTCTCTCTCTCTCTCTCTCTCTCTCTCTCTCTCTCTCTCGTTTCTACCTATCTAGTCACCCTCAGGAAATTGAAAGAAACGGATCGTTAGAAAGAAAGCTTGAAATCGAAAGAGAGAAAGAGAGAGAAAAAGAGAGAGAGAGAGGGGGGGGGAGTTCGAATTAACTTCGTCGTTCTTTTCTCCTAAGAGAAGTAGTACGCCTGTCGCATGGTAATTGCCCTTTTAACTTCTTTCTTCAATTTAGCGGATATTATTTTCGAACGGCCAGATTTATTTTCCATTCGTTCTGATCTTTGCGACATCGGTTTTCAATAACGACAATAAAAGAAGAGAGATAGATATAATCATGTGATTTTTCGTCTAGTAAGAAAGAAGTTCAATGGAAACTTCTTTTACGTATCGGAGATCGTTCTTCTTCTCTCATCTTCGATTTAGAGAAAAAAAAGAGAAGGTAGAGAGGAAAGTGGAAAAAAATTAGGAAATGTCTTTCACTCTCTAGAACGTACTCCTCGAGTCTATGAATGTTGCTAATTATAGCTCGAGAGAGAGAGAGAAAGAGAGAGAGAGAGAGAGAGAGAGAGAGAGAGAGAGAGAAAACACGTTAAAGTGTGTCTTTGGGTTATAATTAACGATCAAGTGTCTGGATCTCTAATTCTAGCAGAGTACTCGCAGAGTCGTCGACATAATTTTTCTATGTATCAACTAAAAAAATTTTCGTTTCGTTAATTTATTTTCTTTCTTCATTCATTCTTCTTTTTTTTTTTTTCTTTGTTTCGTTTTTTTATCATCCTTCTTTTATTTCCTCTTTATATTTTGTT
>NC_060977.1:1197500-1212500 GCF_910589235.1 Vespa crabro | reverse complement strand
TCATCACTGGTATATAAGTGTCTGTAACAAGCTGCTTCCTCTGAGATATTATATATTTAGGTCAATAGGTCGACCATTTTCTTCGTGAATCTTCAATATATCGAAGATTTATGTATTGTTCTTGTTTCGTATTAATATTTACAATTAAACACATTTACATACGACAAATTGATAAACAAATTGAATCAAGTATCGTTCTCGTTGAAATATAATAATTCAAATGAGTTTTGAATATTTTTTTTCCTTTTTCTATTATGATACTTGTGATTCAACGAGTTTTATTTATAAAATATTTAAAAAAAAAAAAAAAAAAAAAAGAAACATGTTAAAATTAAAAAACGATAATCAATATTGTTTGTATATTGTAGTAGTATGGTTTACGTAGAGAATACCAGACTAAACAAACAAAATTTGTTAGTACACAAATGTAATAATCCTTTATGCAGTTTTCTAGTTTTCAAAAACAATTGTAAAACTAAAACAATGGAATTGCAGACATAACAACGACGTACCAGGACACGTTTTTTATAATTTTTTTTTATTTTTTTCTATTTTTTGTTTGTTTGTACTCGTTCGATTCATTCTCATAGGTTACGATGAAACGTGAGTTGAAATTCAACGATCGTGAAATGAAATAAAAGAACCTGATATACGCATTATATTTACGGTATTGTTTAAGATTTTTATAAATTTTTGTTTGGCAAACTTTGTTATTATACGTGAGAATACTGCCCTGTGATATTTTTTGATGCAATTGAAAGTTTTAATGGAATTAATCAGCACGCATTGATTATCGTCGCGAATGGAATTTTTAATTTTGTAATTTCTTATTTTAGATTGTAATCAATTAATAAAAGATCGATCGAGAAAACGTTGATTATTTTTCATTTTGTATTCGACACGATAAATTGGTAATTAGTTTTTGATTAGAAGAAAAAAAAAAAAAGAAAACAAAAAACAAAACAAAAAAATTGACGAAATCTCATAAGCGAATGAGTCTGTTCGTTTGTTAAGCGAAATCGAAAGAGGAAATACCGGAGATAACATTATTTTACTCGACACCTGTTACTTCTTCCTTTCGATCAAGAAAAGGGATATTCGTTTAGATGAACTTTCGATCCCCATTCGATCTACTCTAGTCTCGATTCCTGACTATTCTAATAATCGATGATTTACCGTCGGACACGTCCGTTCGTTCATTCGTCTATCTATTGAAATTTCCGCTACTACTGCCGCCGACGACGACGACGACGACGACGACAACGACTACGACGACGTTGCACGAATTCATGACCTAATTTGAAGAGAGGAATTTGCTCGAATGGTTCATATACACGTTTTAGACACCACGACGAAATATCGAACGTTTTACGAACTTTCCAAATGTTGTAACTCTTGTTCGTTAAATGTTTCTAACTTATCGATTATTTTAACGATTTGTGCGAACGATTGAAAGTACGACGAAAATAAAGAATTTCAAGATTTTTAATATTATAACTGTATTCAAAAATGTAAGGAATAGTTGAAATTTCACGTTGATAGTTAGAACGAAATTGAAATAAATTGAAAATTCAAGATATATTATTGAAAGGAAAGGAAAATGAAAAAAAAAAAAAAAAGAGAGAGAGAGAAATGTTGGTGGTTAAGGGGGGAAAAAATTCTTCGTCGGTGAAAAGTCCGTAAAACTAATTGCATCGGATGCATCTTGTTCGAGGGTTGTGTAATGGCCTGTGGAGGGAAAAAAACAACAGAGTGCAGGGTAAAAAGGGTTGAAGCAGTACGTATGAGGAGGGTACGCAGAAGAGAACGGATGAGAGTGTCTATATAAGAGAACGTGGCAGTCGTTTCTCTTTCTCTCTCTCACTCTCTCTCTCTCTCTCTCTCTCTCTCTCTCTTTCTTTCTATAGACGACGGATGGTGGTCCAGACGACGGATGATGAGAGTCTCTTAAAAGTAATTTTTCTATCTCTTGGTAACGCATACACGCGCTTATATCGTATCCGTGTGTGCGAAGACGAGGACTTCCATGAAATTGCACTTTTCTGAATTCGCTTAAGATCAAAGAAATGAAATAAGAAAAAGAAAAAGAAAAAAAAAAAAGAAATAAAAATTACAACGAAACAAAAGGGTTGTGACCGGTTTGGGGAAAATCATCGCTCGGACGGTTTATTCGATCTTGTCCGTACTCTTTGTTCGAATAGCGAATTTAAGTTTCGTTTTTTAATACAATTTTCATATTCATCGGTACTGTCAGATATAAATTCTATGCATATGCAATTTCTGTTTCTGTCTGTCTAACGTGAGTCTGAGAGAGAAAGAGAGAAATAAAAATAAAGAAACAGAATTATTCTCAAAGAAATGAGAGATATAAGTACGTAAGATACACAATTTATAAAATATTTTACTCTCACCGATCGTTCATTAAAATTTACTCCTTCCTCCCCCCCCCTCGCCCTCCTCCCGCCCCCATTAAAAAGAAAAAGAACGAAGAAAGTAACGAGAACAATGACAGCAAAAAAGTAGTGTATTACACGCGTTAAATCGTATTGTTAGATTTTGAACGATTTATCTCGTTTTTTGAAAGCAGCTTTTGGTAGTGTACTCTCTCGAAGCCAAACGAAGCCCTTCGGGACTTACAGTTTGGATTACAGTTTTTTTTCCTTTCTCTTTCTCTCTCTCTCTCTCTCTCTTCCTTTTTTTTGTTTCTTTTTTTTTGTTCTGTGTTAGCTCATACGTGGATACTCGATTAAACATTTGTAAACGCACTTTACAAAAAGCTCGAAACTACAAGTAATTATTAAAACGTAATAATTGTGAACTGTGTTTAATAATAGTATACAGATTTTAGTTTGTCGATCGATAAACTCTTTAGTTTCGTTTCCACGTAGAAGTCGTTTGTACGTTTTCGAAGAATAAACTCACTGAATAAATCGAATTTCATCGGTCGAATGGTTGAGAAAGGAAAAGTTGCGAAGGACTTTTTCTCTCTCTCTCTCTCTCTCTCTCTCTCTTTCTCTCTTTTCTCTTTTTCTCTTTCTATCTCACTCTCTCGAAATTCAATTCGTTTTCTTCGTCCACATGCACGTACGTTCTGATTTGTCACGATTATCCTCGATAGCCTCGGTTTCTGTGGTTTCGACATCGGTGCTGTCGTATTCCAGTTACATTTGCAGTTTTGCCACTGAGCAAGTATAACACGTGATTCCTGATAAATTTCTAGTAAACATATTAATTACATTTCACGTAATTATACTAGGAAGAGAGAATGAGAGAAAGAGAATAACATTTAACAGTTTCATTGAAAGTTCAGAACTTGTTAAAGTGTCACGTAACGGTATGAAGAAATCAATTAGCACGGTTTATCGAACGTGTTTCAATATCGATATTGAACGATTTGATAATGGAAATATGAAAAAAATTGTGCGAACATTCGATCCTATCAAGAATTATTCTTAACGTTATAATACTTCAATGTAATGTTATATATATATATATATATATATATATATATATATATATATTTTTTTTTCTAATAGGATTAATTTTTAATTTTATAAACAAGAATTTTCTTGATAATTCTTATTCCAAGTTTGTCATATTTTTTTGAACATTGTATCATCTATATTAATAGAATTATTATTATAATTATTACGCACACATATTACAATTATATACTAATTTCTACTATTTTAAATTATATATTAATATCATCGTATATTGTTATATATCATATCAAGTTACATTTATAGAGTATAGTATTAATAGAAATAATAATATTATATAACTTGTTGACGTGACATAATTTTGTTGTTGATACGTGAAAAGAAAAATTATTTTATAGGATATATCGTGTTCGACGATTATTAGGAACGTTTCCAAATGAAACATTTACGATGGATCGTGTGAATCGAGAAACGCGAAACCATTTCTCTTTCTCTTTTCATCACGCGATCTCACCCTTCAAAGGACGACATATCACTCTGATATCGAGTCTGTCTAAACGAGGTTGATAATGATACGAAACAGACCACGGATTCGCTTCATTCACGACTAATTGACGACATTATCATTATTATTTTTAACGTATTTTATATGCCTGCGGTTTCGTGATATATATTCTCGTTGCGTGATTATTCCTTCTATATATATTCACACACATTCGCCATAAATAATCACGATGTTTAAATCATTCGTTAATCCCCTGTTCCAGTATGATTTAATACTGTTGTTTTAACAAAAAAAAAATAAAAAAATATAATGACAATTGTTCTCTAATAAATTAAATAATAATAATTATTAATTAATAAGACAATGATCGCGATATTACAAGCTTTTATTTATTAAAAGAAATAACGTCATTGAAATTGTGATATTTACATACAATTATTATTATCAATATTTCAGAACACTTTGTTATCTTTTTTATTTCACTTATTATTACTTATTTTAGTTAATTATATCGATATATCTTGATATATATTTTTTTGTTTATTAAAAATAAGATAAAAACATATTTTTTTTTATCAAAAATTGATAAATTTTTCTTTTAATAATTTTTCTATTAAATAAAAATTAAATATTTATTATTGAATTAAAATTCCCTAATAATTACTTATTATTATTATATTATTATATTTTTATCTATAAATATTTCTTTTTTTTTTTTTTAATTTAAGAAATATTTTTTACTTAAATAATTCTTCTTACTTTTAAATTCCTCTTAATATTAATTAAATTATATCATAAAATAATTAAATATCTTAAAATCTTAATCTTTAAATAAATATTAACTATTTATCAATTATAATTTATAATGTAACTATCCAATCACATTCTTAATTATAATAAGAATAATTATAAAAATTTATTTATATATTATAATATATGACAATATCTTAAATTATTTATTTATTATGATAATAATTATTTCTACTTTATTTAAATTCTTAATTAATATTCGATTATGTAATATAATATGTGACATATCTTAAATTATTTATTTATTAGGAGTTATTTCAACGAATGAATCGATCTATTTGATGTGACAAATATTTTTGGCAAAAATTCTCGAGACGATTATCAAGAAGATTCATACGCATACATTCAATTAAGTTAACCATCTTCTCCCTCTTTCTCTCCGTTACTATTTTTCTTCGTTCATGAAACGAGTATAAAACAAGTATTTCTTTTTTCGTTGGCGGGTCATAACGGCGTTGGACGCACGAATATCGCATCGTTGGACAAATTTTATCTAGTTCCTGACTCCTGCGGAGAAACAGGCGAGAAAAAACTTGTTCGCATAGAGGCAAAACATAATTTTTATATTTTTCCGAGTCCCGTAAGTTCTCGCCTGCATGGATGATGTTAGTAAGATAGAAAGGAAGGAAGGAAGGAAGGAAGGAAGGAAGGAAGGAAGGAAACTTTCTAACGAAACGCCATCGTAAATAAGAATTTCATTCCCTTTTTGTTTCTTCTTTTTTTGGTTCTTTTTTTTTGATTTTTTTTTTTTTTTTTTTTTTTAACAACGTCTCGTATAACGAAAAGATCTCGTAATATTTTGTTCTTTTCGTTCTCCTCGAGCGTATATTTTAACGTAATTATATTCCAACAAATATTCAGAAAGTTAACATTATACACATTTATAAAATATTTATGTCGTTCCTTCAATTAGTCAAAAGCGTTTTTTTTTTTTTTTTTAAAGCTTTATTATTCTAATGTTCGCCCTTTACATAAGAATAAGCGAGGCGTAGCCTGGGATTTGTTTTGTTTTGATTTTTAGGTCAACGTTGGATCATTCCAAAGTACGTAGTGCCTCTTAAGAAATATGAATCATTGTCAAAGTCAGTTCAAGTGTAGACATCGTACAGTTCGGTTCACTGTTCTTCATTATCTCTCGTACATTTTTCTATATTTTTAAGAAAGTCATTTTTATTCTCTACGATTTATTCGTTTATATAATATTATATTTCCTTCCAGATTATTGATATACGTATACCTATATATATATATATATATATATATACATACACATGTATTTACATTGAAATCTATATTTAGAGAATTACAAAGCATGCTACAGTCCGTAATCACCATGACAAAATACAACTGGCAAACTCGGATGTGCTTCGTACACAAATGCAAAGCTTTGCTCTCCTCTTCTAGGAAAAGGGGTAAAGACCGATAAATAATCCAGGACAGGTATTTGTACTCCCGCAAATCGTAGTACATAGTCGACGTTTCTCTCGTTGGTAGGAAAAGGAAAGCAAGAAGTCGAGGAACCGTAAAGACGCGTACGCTGTTTATTGTAGCGCGAGTTGCACGACGACGAAACATTCTGCGAGAATAGCTCGACGAGAGACGACGAATCTATTTCTCTATTTCTCTTTATCCACTTTTATTTTCTTCTATTCCGCTTGGTTTCCTTCGTTATTCGTATAGAAGCTTGAAATCTTTTCGATATTCGCAAATATGAATTCTTTTTATAGAAAAAGAAAAAAAAAAAAAAGGGAAAATTGAAGTTAAAAAATCAATTTTAATATCCGCGATATTTTTTCCACGTATGCAACATCGTTAGAGAGAAATAAATTTTTTTTTAATAAAAAGAGAAAGAGAGCAAAAAGTGTAGAAACGTAGGGCAGTTAAATGGTGATTCTATTAGATCAATCAAGCCCTTGAATAGATTCGTTTACGACAGTGATACCGTTTCTATCGGCAAGTTTTACGTGGAAGAGATCAGTAAAAAAAAAAAAAAAAGAGAGAGAGAGAGAGAGAAGAAAAAGTAAAGAGAAAAAAACGAACGAGTTGATGTTGCTGAATACGATGTTTTTTTCCACGTAAATTCTCGATTGGCAGATAACCTTTAATCCACGATTCAAATTTCTTCCTCTCTCTCTCTCTCTCTGTCTCTCTCTTTTTCTAATATATATTGCCATTGGAAGTAGATCAAGCATAAATATCTAATCCAAGCGATAATGAGAATCAAAGTTTGATCCTCATCCTTGAGAAATATATGGGCCGACTTTGGTACGATGTTATTGTTCGCGAAACTTTGGATGAAAGGCCTCTTCTTTCGAGTAAAACTCTTAACTCGAACTTCGACTATAATAATTAATAAATGTTCTAAGAAAATTTGGTTAAAAACGTGTTCGATAAATTGTTTCAATCGATTCTCCCCCCCTCCCCAAACCCCCCACCCACCCCCATCCCCATTCCCAATTCAAACTATCAAAATAAAAGGAAGATATTGGTACTTTCTATTATATCGAGAAGAAATCGCTAGCGAGTCTGTTCTCTTGCTTTCCATAATTGGTATATCTTGGCAGGATTTCAAGTGAAATCTTTGAGAGAATGCAATCGTAGACGATAGTGTAAGAGTACCTGTAAGTACCATTCTACTCGTGTAAGGATTGGTAGGATCTCTATTCTAAGCTGGAAATATCAGTCTATTAACACGCCTCTGTAGTCAAATCGATCCAGCAATGATTCGTATATTGGATTTTTATTCAATTATTATTTTTTTTTCTTTTTTTTTTTTTTCATTTTTAAATGATACTCTATCAAATTTTATTATAGATATGCTATAAAGGTATACTATAAAAGTATATTTAATTATTTCGTCTCGTTAACGATGTCTCTATAGCAAGAAAAGAAGAAGAAGAAGAAGAAGGAAGAGATGAGAATAGGAAATGCGTTTGTTAAAAAAAAAAAAAAAAAAAAAAAAGAAAAAAGAAAAAAAGATAAAAGAGATGAAAGATCAAAAAATATGTTCAGCATTTCGTTCCATGCAAGCGAACAATGACTGTACCTAGGCATCGTTGAAATCCTTGTTAGGAGCGCGATGATGCCTCATCGACGAAGATCTAGCAGCATGGAACAATGCGGAAAAAGAATGCCGAGAGAAATGGAGGGAAAAGAGCTAGGAGGAGGGATAGAGCGACATAAAACCCGCGTGGTACGCGCCTCTTCGCTAGGTACATACATATATAAGCATAGAAGATAGAAGAGATGATAGAAGGGGGCAAGAGAGAGAAAGAGAGAGAGAGAGAGAGTGAGAGAGAGAGGAAGAGAGAGAGAAAGGGGAAGATGGGGAATGGAATAGTAGGTAGAGAAGGAGAAGAGGAAGGGATCGACACACTCCTCCGGGACTTGTTTTCGCTTATATGTTACAGCCATGCACCGATGAGTCGAGAAACAGAACCTCGTATTCATCCTCGTAAATGCGAGGGAAATACTCGAATACATGAAGATAGGAAGGGACGAAGCGAACGTAATAACGACGTCGTCCGTGGATAATTCGATGAATCGATCGGAATTATACGAATCTCAAACTTTTCTAATCGATTCGTTTAAAGTTTGCTCGTTTGCATTTTTTTTTTTTTTATCTTACTAAACGAAATAGTTATATACAGGATGAGTTAATAACTTTGATCGTCATGAATATTTCCATTCTTTTTAAATGTACTTTACATTTTTCCTTTTCGCATTTATTTTACGCTTACTCTGCATATTTGTTTCGAGTCTCCTACAACTTTTAGTTTCAGAGATATTCTCGTATAAAGAGAAGAGATTATTAACAACGTTGGAAAAAATTATTTCGATAAAAAAAAAAAAGAAAATGTTATTTGTTTACCAATTATTTATTAATTTATATAATTTTATAAATCAGTAACAATCTGTATTGTTTTGGAACAAAATAAGGTGAATTTAGTTCGTAAGAATTTGTTTATAATAAATTGTTAATTAATTATTAACAATATTGTTAAAAAATAGAAAAAATTGTGCCATTAAAAGTGATGTTTGAATCAAGTCTGTACAACTATTAGTTCGAAAGATATTGTGTCTTGGAAAGATTTTCATTCATAATTCGTATACAGCTGTTCGTAGTATAGTAGTAGTACGAGTGCGTAAAATCTTGGAATTTACGTAGGTCAGTGTGTCGCCAAGTAAACTTGAATGAAATTATGTAGGTCAGTGGGCTAACGTAATTATTTCCCATTGTAATGGGAATATCTCCGGAACCAATAGTCATAGAGACTTGAAAAAAATATCATATTAAAGGGCATTATTTTGTCTATTTGTTAAATATATTGTTAATAATTAATTAACAATTTGTTATAAACAATTTGTTATAAACAATTTCTTGCGAAATAGGAAATAAGGATTTAGATTGCGAGATAGAAAAAAGGATTTAGATTGCGAATGATTTATAAAATTACATAAATTAATAAAAAATTAATAAACAAATTAGTTTTTTTATATTGTTTTTTTTACATCGTTAATAACCACATTTTCCATTTATATGGGAATATCTTCGGAACTAGAAGTCGTACAGACTTGAATCAAATACCATTTTAGAGGATATAATTTTCTCTATTTCCTCAACGTATTATTAATAATTAATCAACCATTTGTTATAAACAATTTTTTATAAACAATTTTTTCGTGACTAAATTCATGTTATTTTACTAAAAAATAATACAGATTGTAACTGATTTATAAAGTTACATAAATCAATAAATAATTAATAAAAAAATTAGTTTTTTCTGTAAGAAATAATTTTTTTTCTATATTATCCATTGATAGTCACGTCTTTCATTTACATAAGAATGTTTACGAAACTAGGAGTTGTAGAGGCTTGAAACAAATACGCAAAGTAAGCGCAGGATAAGCGCAGAATAATGGTGAAAGGTAAGCGCAGAATAATGGTGTAAGGTAAGCGGAGTATAATAGTGTAATATATCTCTAAAGAGGACAAAGATATTCAAAGTGATTCGAAGTTATTGCTCCACCCTGTATACAGGAGAGAATGAGAAAGAGAGAGAGGGAAAAATGCGAATTTTCCGAACGTAGATATTTGAAATTCCAGCCTCGTTCTCTCGGCAAATTGATTATTATACGCATCATCGAATTCTCTCGACATCGTCTTTCATTCCATAATAATTATTTTTCATTTAATAATAATTTTCATTTTAATTCTGACAAGCCCTCTCCTCGTCTCTCCCTCTCTCTCTCTCTCCCCTCTCTCTTTTACTTCTAATTATTTATTCTTATCACGTTATTTTCTATATCATTATGAGAGAATATATTTATAATTACAATTGGAATCGTTTAATATGAGAGTTATGGTGGTAGCTTGACCGCGTTACGTGTATGTTACGGGTTTGAGATTGCGATATGATTTTCGCTCTAGCAACGTAGAGCTAGTAGAATAGACTGAAATATCTCAACCGGGAATACGGGCACTCCTCTCTCCTTCTCCCCTTCTCTCACTCTCTCTCTATATATATATATATATGTATATATATATATATATATATATGTTTACATGTATACATTATGTATTACATATATGTAAATATGACGCTCTTATTTACCCCCATGCTAATATTACATACATTGTATCTTGATTTCAGTCTGGTTCGCATGAATGGCTTGTATCGAACATAATGTTATGCTAATAACGTTGATCCTTCTACAAATCATCTGTATTAATCTGACATCATTTTCCTACCTGGTCAAAATCAATAACGGCTATTCAGTAATTATCGATTATCAAAAATGTAAGTTTAGTTTTAGCAAAATACTGGAACGTGAGTCAGTGTTTAAGATGAACAGAGAAAAAAAAAGAGAGAGAGAAATAAGAAGAAGAGGAGGAGAAGAAGAAAGACTTTTTAAAGGCTCAAAGTCGGTCATAATTCATTCTACCTTTACATTTTAATGAGCAACGCGACTTTTCAAAAGGGAAGGAAACGTAGTAGTTGGCGTAAAAGTTTGACGATGCCGATGATTATTCAAATAAAAGGGCGATTAAGTACGAGAAAAAGGAAGGTGTTCGCAAAGTATCGATTCCGTTGTAGAAAAATCTATTATTTTATTTTTTTAACATTATTTTCGATGTAATCGTATAGAGAAATTTCGAACATCTCGAAGAAGCAACATTCGAGAATAATTTCCGTTTGGGACAAAAAGCAAAGAACGTCCTTGAGAGTTTTCTGCGAAAGAAAATGTTTCTTTCTCTTTTTCCCTCGTTCCACGTGAACTTCCGGTAAAAGTCTTGTCCGATAGAGGAACTTCCGTTTCTTCTCTCTGGCCATTTTCTTCGGCTATTTTACTTCCGAATCGACGTTTGAAGCTGGTGTCGATTTTAGTTTCCGTGTACAAATATAGCTTATCTTTAGAGAAAAGAGGAGTTTTTCATTGAGAAATACTTTTTTGTACTTCTCTCTCTCTCTCTCTCACACACATACACACACTCTCTCTCTCTCTCTCTCTCTCTCTCTCCCTCTTTCCCTTTCATGCGAGTGCAAGCTTTTAAAGAGCTTTAGTAGGAACAAGCTCAGAGGCAACGAACGTTCCGGTTCACCTAAATCTTTGCTCTGTCGAGCACTCTCTCTTTCTCTCTCCCTCTCTTTTGCTTATCGAGTAGATAGAAGGATGAAAAGGGTTCCTATCAAACACATTGGATTTTGGTTAGATTTAATTATCCTTTGAATATATCTACAGAATGAACCGAAAGTTCCTAAGTGATTTTAAAAATCAATTAATCTTTTATGAGACATTTTTTGGGCTAATTTCCTTTTATTTCAAATTATTAAACAACAAGGAACTTTTTTTCTATGATCCATTATCTGTATGAGAATGGACGAAGTTTTATGAAAAAACTTTGTAGAGTTATTTATGTTTATTTCAACGTGGAAATAGTTTCGATAAATTTTTGGTTTTATCGATTCCGCTTGAAACGAAAAGAATTCATTTTTAGATATAAAAATAATAGACGGATGAAGAGAAAAGAAAAGACCGAGTAGGAAAAAGCAATGAATTTTTCGATTCGTCTTCTCTACGACGTAGTCTTGTCTGTTAAGAAAAAGGCAAAGAGCAGATCTCTTGCATTACTTGCGTACAGAGATATATATATAGTACTTATTCGTCTTGCATACTTCGTTTCATATTTTTCAAGAAAAATCTCTCTCTCTTTCTCTCTCTCACTCTCTCTCTTTCTTTTTAACTCATGGAAAGAATACAAGATGTACTCAAATGGTAGACGTAGACGAAACGAAAATCGATCATTGTGAAAAGAGACGTATTGCATTTATGAGATTCTTTTTACAGAATGAAATTTTCTATTCGAATCGATGCTTATCTGTCAAAAGGAAGGAAAGGAGGAAATGTTGAAGCAAAAAAGAATGATAGAAAAAGTAAGGATACATTCGTAAGATCGTAGAACGAAGAGAGGAAGAAATGTTACTTGTGTCCATTGAATTATCGACCTATACCACTTTCTTTCGTTTTTATTCGAGAAATCTCCGGCTAAGAATTCTCAACGAAAGCTATTACACGTTAGTGGCTTTTAAATCCGAAGACACGTAGGTGAAAGCGATCGGGGAGCTAGGAAAAGGCTACCAACTCCTTCCTAGATTGGCTTCGGGTAGTTTCCATGAGAGAGAGAGAGAGAGAGAGAGAGAGAGAGAGAGAAAGAGAGGGAAAGATGAGAGAGAAAGAGAAAGAAACTTCGTTCAGAACTTTATTTAATTCTCTTTCGATTTAAAGCGAAAAAAGAGAGAGAGAGAGAGAGAGAGAGAGAGAGAGAGAGAGAGAACAATTGGAGCTGGTAGATACGATGTTGAGGTACGCTCTCACTTTCTCAAACGACATTTAATCACCGTTTCAAAGTAAACGATCGGTACAGATAAGGTCGAGTGCTTTCTTGTTCGTGACACATTTCAAGAGAACTTGCAATACATATTTCAACTCCTAATACATGTCTGACAGGCTTAATCCGGAACAATAGTTTCCTGTCGTCTTAACAAGCTTTATCCTATTTCACAAACTTGACTTGGTATGTATTTCGAGAAACAAAAGTTATATCATAACCGGAAGAAATCAGATTTATCCTTTCAGAGATAAGCCGATAACGTGGATATAACCACAGGGCATTCACGTATTTTATATATGTATATGTGTATATATATATATATATATTTCATTCGTTTTTCGACTCGAAAACTTACGTCGATCAAATTGATCGAAATCCACGAGGAAAATTGGTATTTACGTCCACGAAGCGAGGACGAGGACGATGATGCATCATCATCGACGACGATTGATATTCCTAGACAGCTAATTTGCACGCTCTTCTATCAGCATCCCAATGTACATTACTTTGTTCTGTGTCTATAGATATATCCCTAGAATATATTCCTATGTCGTGTACATACAAAGTAGGTATAAAACCTATACCTAACATGCATGCAGGCACACACACACACACACACACACATATATATATATATATATATATATTTATTCGATGTTCGTTCGAATTATGCTCACGTTCGATCGCTCCACAGAGTATATCGGGTGGGCCCCTCCCTCCTTCCCCCCTACTACTACTACTTGTTCACGGTCTCTCTCTCAAGTGCTTCCGTAATATTGGCGACGTGTGCGTCACGAGTACCGCAGTTTAAACACGTATGAATGGCGAGACGAAGTACGAGACAAGTTTGCACGCTACTCGTCCATTTCGATCGAAAACTCGAACGTACTCGTCTTGAACGTCGACTTCCTTCTTTTCTTTTTCCTTTTCTTTCTTCTTTTTTTTTTTTTTTTCTTTTTCTTCTTTGTTGAAAGTACTTCTTCGTACGGCCCTATGGAAAAATCGACTCACTCGACTCGCTTACGTGCTTATTCCCGATCGGCTTTTTTCTTTCTTCTTTCTTCTTTTTTTTTTTCTTTCTTTTTTTTTTTTTTTTTGCAAAGAGCAATGTACTTACAATTCTCACCCAAGAGAAATCTTCTTTTTAATTCGACGTTACTATTCTAACAATTTTCTTTCTTCCTTTCTTTCTTCTTTTTTTTCTTTTTCTTTTTCTTTCTTCCTTGTATTTTCCATAAGAAAAACGGGAATCTCGTATTTTTACTCATTAACCTTCCACAAGTTTCATTAGTTTCATTAGTCTCATTAGCTTCATTTGTATGTTAAGCGTCGAGAAGTAGCCGCACCTGTGGATCGGACCACTGGGAGAACAGAGAGTGGCAACGAACGGGTTGGTTAAGATAATTCGTAAAAGTCACTAGCAGAAAATATTTCTTTCTCTTTTCTGTATATTTTGGATATTTCTTGAATGTTTTTTCCTTTTCTTCTTTTTTTTCTGTTTCTTTTTTTCGTTTCTCCTTTCTTCGTTTCGTTTTTAATAAGAGTCAATAGAATGAGAAAACGAATGAAGCCATGATAAAGTGACTTTTGTCAAAGTACCGAGTGAACGTCGTGGATTCATTTTGGAAATAAAGAAAACGCAGTTATATATTTCCTAACCGTTTATTTCTTTCAAACTTAATACTCTGGCATTAGAGAGAAACCGCGATACCTCTGTTTATGACTGCAGGAGGAGGTAACGACGAAGGGGGAGGGGAGGAGGAAAAAGGGAAAGAGAGAAAGGATTTTACCTCTGGAAAATTCAAGGATTAAATGGCGCACAGTGGAGATCATTTATAGTTAAACGTTTATCCATGCGTACGAGGAAACATTATTGTCTACGATCCTATTTAATTGCGATTTAGTTGTATAAATAATTATACCAAGTAATCACCGAAATGGTCCAAGTAATTAAGTAAACAATTTCGATGTTCCTAATATTTTTTTCTTTCTTTTGTTTTTCTTTCTTCTTTTTTTTTCTTTTCTTTTTCTTTTTTTTTTTTTTTTTAACAAGCAAACGATCTTAATAATTTTCCAACGCGATAAGAAGATACGAAAGGTGGACAAGATTAATTCGAGCATTGTCTAACGAGCTGTCCCACCAAGTATGTTTTATCTTTGGTCATAATGCATTTTTGGTCGAATTAATCATCGTTAACGTTACTTCCGATGCTAGGAAACAAGTTCGTATTTTATGAGCGGTGGAGAAGAAAAAAACCACGACCGCATGGTGGTGGCGCATGGCTGCGGGGTAACTTGAGGGGTAAAGTTTTGTGCCTGGGCTTACGAATAATTAACAATGACCCTCG